>NW_023664529.1:0-10000 GCF_015228065.2 Penaeus monodon
AATATATATTATATATAATTAAATAAAGGGGGTTAAAAATAATGATTATAAAAATTTTTTATATACTATAAAAATTTTATATATAATAAAAAATAAAAAATTTATAATATATATATATACTTTATATAGAATATATATATATTATTATATAAAATTTATATTTTTTTTTAAAATTTAATATATATATATAATTTTTTACTTAAAATTATTTTATATACTTTTATATTTATTTTTTATTATATTTTATATTTATTATTATAATATATAATATATAATTATATATATATATATATATAATAATATTATATAATAAAAATATATTATCATTATATACACACACTATATTACGTATATATCATCTCATAAAGGGGCCCTAACGCCGACGGGGCGCATGGCCGCATCCCCCCTTTCCCTTTCCCCAAACCACGGGGATCCCTTCATGGCGAGTCCCCAAGCGGGCCCTCGGCCCATCTCAATTCCTCGCGACAGGTTCTTCGGTGCCATCCATGACCCCCTTTTTTGTCCCATGGGCCTCCTCCCCTAGGTTTGTCTCACAAAGAGCCCCTGAGGGGCAGGTTCATCCCAGGGAACGACTGGGGCCCCATTGCCTGATTGGGCGATCCCGGATTATGCAAAAAAGGGTCCCATGCCAGTCTCAGGTGTACTGTCATTTGGGCAGGGGCCCCTGCAATGTACCCTATGACCCGGGCATCAAATGAACCCAAGCACAAAATGATCCATTTTTTGCTTCCATAGAGAAAAAACGGGAAAGTATCAGGCCTTGAAAACAGGTCTTGGGCCTTCCATTTGGTACCAACATCTCCAAATGGTACTGTTGATCAGTTAGGGGGTCCTGTTCCAACCCAAACTTCTTGACTTTTTGGACTGACATCCAAGATATGGGTATGCTACCAAGGGGATGTAAAGCTCTCTGTGACTTCAAAGTCCTCACCACAAGCATGGATCGCTGAACCCCCGTCGGCGTTAGCCCTTATGTGAATGGTGATATAAAAATGAAACAGTACAAAAAAATTAGAAATTATAAAACTAAAAATACATTTTTGTGATGTAAAAAAAAAAAAAAAAAATGTAAGCTAACCCCTGTATGTACACTACACAGAAAAATATCGTTTTAGGGGTGCCGAACTTTATTAATGAAAAGAACCTTAGGTACAGAATGTTGGTAAATTTTGGGGTTGAATTGGTTCGTTCTGATTCAAAATACGAATAGTTGCCGAATTCCTATGGATTTAAATGTGACATGATGATCTTTTCCCAAAAGGATGGGAAATGTTTTACTATGTCAGACAACCACAGGGCCCCCAAAATACAAAAATTTTTACGAGAATTTTTTTTTTCTAAAGGCACCAAAGCTGCGAGATATGTATGTAGGGGGTCAACAAAAAACCAATTCCGATATTTTGAAGAAAAGGGTTTTTTTTTAATAGAAAAGAATCTAAAAAAAATTTCATATTATATATATATATATTATATATATATATATATATTTTATATACCCAAAGGGGCAGTCTTATCATTAAACAGTTTTAAAGGAAGGAATGTGTTTGCGAGCTTTGAGGGGGCCAAAACCCAAATGCGGGGTTTTTGTTTGGGGGGGATGCACGTAATTGGGGTGGGGAAAGGGTGACTGATTTTCGGCTCTAAAAAATTTTTACTGGCAGCAATATGTAAAAACCCTTTTGAGCCCCAACCAAACCCTGACATTTTTGTCCAAGATGAACATCCTGACACCTTGCTTCTGTCAAAATCAACCCCGGGATCGGTTTAAACCCCCTTAAAAAATGCAGGGACAGCCTTTGTCAAAAACATCCCTCAAGACCACACTCTAATTGTGTCGAAAGTCAGGGAAAAAGTTTTTGAAAAGCATAGGAACGTCCCCAATTTGAGGAAGGCGTGCAATGACATTTTTTTGCCCTTGATGCTTAACTTTTTTTTTTGGCAGCGGGGGGTGGGAACAAAAAATTTTAAAAATTTAAATTTTACCAGTACCCTTATTTTCCTTTTTTTGGATCTTAAGGGAAATATGTCAATATATTGGGTAATAATAAAAATAATCTGTGTGAGTAGCACCTTTTGGCAAATCCCTTTAAGACCTGTTTTCTCTCGAAATTATGAAAAATTGGGCCCAGCATTAAAATACGTATAAGAGAGCTAATTAAAATATTGACAATGTATTTACCAAAAAAATTACCTCTTTTTTTTTTGGGTTTTTAAATTTTCCTGATTTCCCAAAAAGTATTTGGGGAAAATAAAGGGTACCAACGGTTCCCAAAGCATTAACAACAAATTTTTCCCAAAAAGTAGAAATAATTTTTAATGATATTTTCTGTGGCTGTACTTTATATGTAATAAGTATAATGTGTGTTATATATATATATATAATATTATATATATATATATTACATATTACATATATACTTTATAATATATTAAAATATAAAATTTTATATATATAATATATTTTATTTTTCAAAATACCCAAACCCTACGGATGTAGGTCTCTCCCAATCTTTTCCAATTTTGTCGGGTCTTCCCGGTTTTTTTCCCCCACCCCTTGGCCCAAAAAATTTCGTTTTTTTTTTGTCATGCCATCGTCCCTTTGGGTTTGGGCCCCCTTGGGCTCTCTGTTTTTATTTTAGGGCCCCCGGGTTTTTTATTTTCTTTGTCCATCTGTGGGCCCTTCTCAGAATATTACATGCTCTTTCCCATTTTTTTTTTTTTTGAGCTCCTAAGTAATTTTCCACTTTTGTCTTTTCCCCTTTACCCCCCTCATCCGATCTCTTAGGCTAATTCCCAGCATCAACCCTCCATTTTCTCCAGAAATTTTGGTTGTAGTCCATGTTTCGGGGGGATCCATAGATCATAACTGGGGGACGCTTTGGGTTTAAAAGACTATTTTTTTTTAAACTTTTAATGGTAAGGAGCCCTTAGTATGCAAATGTGTCTACTGACACATCTGCTTAACTGATGCATCACTTTTTTTCCTCTTCCCTAGATGGGGTTTGTCTGCATGAGTTGCTTTTTTTGGGCCCAACTACCCCTAGTGCTTTGTCCTTGTACATGTAACGGGTTTGAACGGGAACTTTTGTTTTTGAACAGGATCTTTTTGGTTGCCCTAGATATATATACTTGCCCCAATACCTCTTGCTTTCCCCCTATACTGTATCTGTTCGAATTGAACTCAGAAGAAGCCCCAATTTTCCGGATTTCTCTATTCAGATTGTTTATTTAGTTATGCATTTCTTTTGAAAGATTCACTGAAAAAGAACATATCATCTGAAAAATCTTAGATTTTTTTTGGGGGGGTATTTTTTCCCTATTTTGTTTCTTTTTTCTGTTCCTTTTTTAGTTTCTGGAATTTTTTTCCCTTTCAAGAAAAGCTGTAAACAGTTTTGGGGGATTGGTATTGCCTTGTGTAACCCCTTTTTTTAAATTGGTTTTTTTACGGTTTCCATGTGAAACTTTAGGGTTTGCTGTCCCATTTTCGTAGTATATTTTCCCAATATTTTACAAATATTTTCCTTACCCCTGTCTTTGAATAACTTCTAGTCCTGTTTGTATTTGTATAGGTCAAACCCCTTTTCATTTTTCGATGGGCATACACGGGTTTTTTCCTTATTTTGTTTTTTTTCTCTCTTTTTTTGGGTGAGCGGGAAACTTTTTAGGGGGTTTTGAATCCAGACTGTCAGAAATGCGATTTTGGGGATGACTTTTGTGAAATTTTTGAAAAGTAAATGAAAGGATTTTGGGGGCCCGGTTTATTTTTAGCCCTTTTCGTCCCCTTTTTTTATGTATCAAAAAAATTGTTGTTTTTCCCCCAGGTTTTTTTAAAAAAGAGGGGCTATTTGACTTTTTTACTGCAATCTCATCTCCCTCTATAATAAGGTCCAAATAATTCGTCTTCACCCTTTAAGAAATCTTTTTTTTTTTTCCTGGTTTGTTAGGAAACGTCTCTATTTAAACCATGTTCGTTTTTATCTGGGCGGTTCTTTAAGGGGGTTGTAATAAACCCAAAACTTCCACTTCTCTTATGATTTATTTTTATTATGTGTCACTTCTCCAACTGGTTCTATATTGCATACTTTTGGGTTTTCTCCCTATTCGGGAGTCTCTTTTTAGCGGGTTTTGTGCGGGTTTACGGTTTCATTTATTTTTTGAGTAATTGAATTTCTAACATCTTCTCTTTCCCCTTTTTATTCTTTATTTTTAAATTTACTTTCATGACCCACGTTTTTGCAAAAGTGTTTGGTTTCCCTCCCAAAGGGTTTGCTAAAGCTATGCTTGACATTCTTACCCCCTATTTAAAGTTCAGTTTCCCATTATTATGTCTTTGAATTGTTTTTTTGATTTGGTCAATTAGAAAATTTCGTTGCTGGAATTTGAATACCCTTTTTGATTTTAAATCCCCTAATTCTGTCGCTCTGGTCTTCATGTTGGGTTAAAATTTTGGCGCGGGTTTCTTTATGAGTTTACCCATTCTAGGGTTTAAGTACCAACAATTTATTTTAAAAAAATTTAAATTCCAAAATTTTTTACTATATACTACCTATTTGAAATTATGAATTTAAATTTTTTGTTTTTGATGCCTTCCAGCCCATTTTCTGAATTAGCCCCTTTTTTCGAAGAAGTATTCATAAATATTGACTGAGCCCCCAAAAATTGACTAGCATTTGTCCCCACCTACCCCTATTGTCAAATTCCGTGTTTCCCTTTCTAGGGGTTTCCCCTTTTTTTTTACCCTTTTTGGGCTTTTAAAATCTCCTAAAATTATTGTGAAATGGGTTTTTTACTCTCTCGCGGGCTAAAAAAACCCCTTTTCAAAAAAAGCTTTCTCTTTAATCACCGGGGCCTGCGGGTTGGGGGAAAATAAAACTTGAAAAATCTTTAAGTTGTATTTTTTGTTTAATTATTTTGTTACTCTTTCGGTTTTTACTATAAAAAAATCCACATATTCTTTTTTTAGAATTCCACAAATTTTTTCCCCTGCTTGCTCCCCTGGGGTTTACCTCCCCCAAAAAAAAGGCAGGGTGCCCCATTTTGGAATTTTCTGTTTTTCCTAGCCCTTCTAACTTCACGGGGTTTCCTCAACACCCATTTAATAAAAGAGGGGTTCCTCAAGAAATGCTATAAGTTGGATTCAGTTCTAAATGGGTCCTTATTTGATATTTTATTTTTTAACTAGAGTTTTTAAAGCCCCCCCCGGGCCGGGAAAGCGTTTTTTTTTTGTTACCCCCCGGGAACCCAGGGGCCCCTTCGCCGGGGGGGAAATAAAGGGGCCGTTGCTTGTTTTGTACTCATTTTTTTCATTGAGAGGTGACATCCGATTTCCCCCCCCCAACTACTAGCTTGGTGTATTTTGGTGTGAGGGGGAGTTTTTTTTAACCGAGATGTCACTGATAACCCCTCTAGCAATTTGACCCGTCTGTGGGACTTATGGCAAAAACGCAGGGGCCTGCCACTACCCCGGGCGTATACCCCCGGGGAGCAGGGTTTGAGTACCCAGAAGTGCATTAGTTTTACTATTTTTTTTAACATAATTTTTTTTTTTCATATGTAGCCCCTAGCGTAGACATGGCTGTTCACCTGAAATCCCTTAAGTATACGCAATCTTCATTTTTGGGCAATACAAGCATAAAACCTTTGCATATGCTCCTATGCATATGTTTATACATAAGTCCCCTACTTTAATACACTCCCAACACATGCACTGCATATCTATATGGGAACATATGCACGGTCAAAATGCGCATCCGTATGTGTATATGCACTTTTGGGGTTTTTTCACCCCCCCCCCCCAACATAACCAAACCCCCCCCCCCTTTCCTTGCCCCGATCCTTCTACCCCTTTCTGTACCTTTTTGCACCCTCTTCCTTGCCCCCTTTTTCCCCTTTTCTCTCTACTTCCACTGTGTTTTCTCCCTCTTTACTCTTTTTCCCCCCTCGCTTTTTTTAACCTTTTATGTCATCCTTTATATATCCGCCCCTACCCTTTCCCCTATCCTACCCTGTACCCTCCCGCTTTTTCCCCTCGAAACCCCTTTTTTTCGCACCCTTTTTTCGTTTTTTCCTTTTTCCCTTTTTTTACTTCGCGCTGTTTTCCCTTTTTCCCTTTCCTTTTTTTCCGTTTGCCCTACCTTCTACCATTAACCCTATCCTCCCCCTGCTCCCTTCCCCCCCCATCCCCCCCCAGCATCCTTTGGAAATCCCGGGCGAGTCGAGCCAGCCGAAACCATTTCCCCTTTTCCCAATTCTTTTTTCCCATTTTTTTATCTTTTTTATGCTGGCTTTATTTTCCCATGTATTTTACGTTTTTTTTAAAAACCTTTTTTTTACTTTTTTAAAATAAAACTTTTATTGATCCTTTCGTTTTCATATTTTTTTTAAACGAATGTACACTTTGAATGGGGCGGATAAAGGGTAAAATCCACATCTGCTGCGAATATCTCTTTTTTTTATCTTTGTATTTTAATTTTCAGTTTTATTTTTCAATGGTTTTTTTTTTACTTGTTCTTCCTTTTTAAAATTTTTTTTTACAGTGAGAGAAAGAAAACTTTTTTTTATGTTTTTTTATTAGTGAATTGCAGCAGACTGTTTTTAAACGTTTTTTTTTAATGATAATTGTAAATTTTCTTATCGCTTTTGCTGATTTTTTTTAAATGATTTTATTTATAGTTTTATTTTTTGTATTTTTTTCTTGATTAAAAATTTTTTCCTTTTTATTATTTACTTTTTTGTGCACGCTTCCGTCCGGGGAAAAATTAAATGAAAACCCCCGGGTTTTTTGTTTAAAAAAATAAAGTGGATACGGGTGATGTGTTGTGACAAACCCTTTTGGGATTTACCTTCCTGGATTTAAACCGGGGAAAGGCTGAAAAAAAGGGTTTTGTACTGCCCCTTTTTTTACTTCCCCTAGGTGTTATCTATGCGGGGCGTTTTTTATTTTTTTAAAAACCCCTTTTAAATTGTGAACCATGTGTGTTTGGGTCTTTTATTTTTTTATTTATTCTAAATTTTTACTTACTTTTATCTTGTGTTTTTAAACCTCGTTTCTTTTTTCTTTGTTTTAAACTTTTTACTTTGGGTTTTTTTTGCTTTTTTTTTTTTTTATTTTTTAAAAAACTGCCCTTTAACCCTTCTGGCACACTGTTTTTTTTTTAACCCTTTTGGGGTATTTTTCTTAGTTCTTAAGCCCCTTCTGGCACTTTTTTTCGAAAAAGCTTGTTTTCTTTGGTGCCTTCCGTCGGTTATTTTTTTTCATTTAGGAAATTTTTATTTTATTTACCATGTTTATCTTCATATTAGTACCGTTCCTGGTAGGCCTGCACCTCCGGGGAAAAGTTTGGGTTGTGAGGGCGTGGGGGGTTTAGAGCCTTCACTTTGGGCCCCCACCCCTTTTTGAGGGAAAGAAAAAAGGGGGGGAGGCCCCCCGCCTGAAATCTCCCGCCCCACGGGTTTCCCCCATTTGGGGTTTTTTTTTTTTTCCCTTTCACATAACCTTTTCAAAACCACATAATGAGAACACACGCATCCGCACATATCTTTATACGTAGTTATCATGTACCTTCACACATATATGGGCCAAAACATATGTTATAGACACAGTAGGGGCACCCTACGTTTTTGCATTCAAAATTTCCCCCCACATTTTATATGGAAAACAAAATATACTGCACATAAAAATACACAACATATATGCATACTCATAAAACATATACTCAAAATAACCCCACACACACATACCCAAAAATATGTGTGTAAATTTTATAAAACCCTTTCCCACACACACATATACATATACATATATGCCCTATACACCATATACCACCCCGGACAGCAATCATATAATATAAAACAAAAATTTTGAATATATACCACATACGCACATAGACATACATATCTACCCTATATATAAACTCCGTATACTTTCCGTTCAAGCACACATACTCTTGTTCTCTTTCACTTAACTATACATTTTAATATAGCTGTACTACACAAACAAAAAATGTGTACACAACCCGCATACAAAATGCCCCCCATGCGTGATACGTGCCGGGGGATAAAGTTTAGAAAGCGCATGCGTTTTTGCCTTTTTCTAGCATGAACTGAATGGGGGCCCATAAGCGGGCGTGTGAAGCCCGAGATAATTTTTTGGGAAGATGAGAGATCTTTGGGACACGAAGTGGAGCAGGGCTCCGTGAAAAAGTAGCAGCGGTTTTTTATGGAGAGAAAGGTACAAATGATTTACAAGTTCTGCTGGTCAAAGGGGGTTAAAAGGGGGGGGCTGTCGCCCCGCAGGGGGACCCTCTTTTTTACAGGGCTACATGGAAAATTGCCAAAAGGGGTTTCAGAAAAGCAAGAATGTGTTTGTGAAGCAAAGCGATGTCACAAGGTGGGGAAAGCCTGTGGGCATTACCCCCCGTTGTTGTGTCTATTTGGGGTTTGGCATTATGAAATAGGATATGTATTTTAAAATAATAGCTCTATTATATGGATTTTACTAGTGGGTAGACCTTCACCCCCATAAAACAAACAGGGGATACCTGTGTAATGATTGTCCCCTTTTCTAATGATTTCGTTTTTTGGGATTCTTTTTTGGTGAGGGAAAATGGGTTCTCTTTTTTTACCGAGACCCTCTCTTAAATTTATTGCCCGATATCCCTTTAGCATATATATATATATATATTTATATATATATTAAATATACTATATATATTAAAATATATTTTATATTTTATTATTATATATATATATATAAAATAATATATATATATACATATATATAGTATATATAAATATATATATATTATATATATATATATAATTATATATATATATAATATATATATATATATATATTATATTATTGTGTGTGTGGGGTTGTGTGGGGTTTTGTGTTGGTGGTGTGTTGTGTGTGTTTGTGTGTACATGTGTTTGTGTGTACATGTGTGGGGTGTAATTTTTTATATATGTGTGTGGGGTGTGTGTTGTGGGGTGTGTGTGGGGTTTTGTGTGTGTGTGTGTGTTGGGGTGTGTGTGGGTGTTTGTGTTGGGGCAAAAAACGCAAACACAATAAAGTGTGCCAAAGAAAGAAAAGGAAAAAAGCCACAGTAAGAAATGAAAATAAAAGTGAAGTTTTTGAACTCTTTACGAGTTTTCCCCTTTAGAAATAATAAAAATGAAAAGAATACATGGGCAAAAATTTTTACAAGAATGGTTTTAGTGGTTTGAGAAAACAGAATAAACAAGAGGGTGAATTTAGGGCTCAGGAGGAAGGGGGGGGGGGCGGTCGAAGGTCCCGGGGAAAGGGTTGCTAATTTAAAGAGGGGCTGAGGTCCTGCAAAGCCCCAATGACTAGCACTCAAGTTAGAATTGGGCATTTTTCTAATTAATAGGCTTTTAGCATTTCTCTTTTATACAAATTACTGATTTCTTTTTTTAAATATTAAAAATTATAAAGTCTATTAAAACAATAACACCATCTGGGTTAGTTTAAAAAAAACGTTTTTTTTCCCCCCAAATTTAAGGAAAGGAGAAAAATTTGGGCCCCGAGGTCACAGGTTTCCCACCCAATTTACTTTGGAAGGAAAAAAAAAATCTAAATATTAAATTGTCTCTGTCTAGATTTTCCCCCCCGTAGGGTTAATGTCTTAGGTATTTTTGTTTTCCCCGGGATTAAAAACTCTGAAAAACATTTTGAATAAGTAAAGTTGGGGAAAAAAAAGCGCAATATCCTCTTATAGTAATTAAATATCTAAAAATAAAAAAAAACACCATCGATATTCAAAACATTAGTAAAAAAAGTTTTACACACCCCAACAAAACACACACACACACACACGCACACACACACCAAAACACACACACACACACGCCAAAACACCACAAAACACCACACACACCAACAAAACACAAACACACACACACCACACACACCCACAAAACCCCAAACCACACATATAAATAAATTATATAATATATA
>NW_023664530.1:0-2500 GCF_015228065.2 Penaeus monodon
TATTTATATTAATTAAAAATTTTTACATACACATATACACATATATATAATATATATAACAATACATATAAAATTTTACATATACATATACATATACATATACACTACACATATACATATACAAATACACATACACACAATACAACACCACACACATACAATTATATATATATATATATATATATATTATATATAATATATATATATTAAAAACACACAAACTATATTAATAATATATATATATATATATTATATTATATATATATATATATTATATATATATATAATAACACAAAATACACAATATTTTTATCCCACATATATTGTTTTTGTGTATTATTATATATATAGATATTATATATATATATATATATATTAATATATTATATATATATAGATATTATATAATAAAAAAACAAGTAAAAATAAACTAAAAAACAAAAAACACATTAAACACACCACACACACAACACACACATACACACACACACACACACAACCAATACACACACACACACATACATCACCCACACCCAAACACACACACACACCCACACAACAAACAAACACAAACAAACACAACACATACACACACAATAACACACACACACACACACACCCACAAAACAAACACACACACACACACACACACACAAACACATATATATAATATATATATAGATATATATATAAATATATATAATATATAATAAATAAATAATATAATATGATTGTTATAATTATATATATATATATATAATATTATATATTATATATTGTATGTATATTATTAATGTAATGTAAGTATGTACTAAAGTAGTATATGTTATGTATATGTATGTATGTAAGAAAATACAATATAATAATAATAAAAATAATATATATATACATACATACACCACATACAAAAAATATATATATACACAACCATAATACATATACAACATATACAATATACATAAATACACCAAATAAAAAAATAATAATGTAAAACACAACACACTATAAACTAAAATACCACTAATCATTATATATATATTATATATAATATATATAATATATATATATTAATTATATATATAATATATATATATATATAGTATATATAATTATTATGTATTAATATATATTATTATGATATGTATTATTATATATATATTATGTTTTTATTAATTATTAATATATTATAAATAAAATATTAATAAAATTTTCGGAACATCATTTAGTACTGCAGATCTAGAGTTTCTCTTTTTCATATTTGATATAAATATACACCATTGAATGTCACAATATTATGAAATTCATATTGACTAATCATTATTGTTCTTATGGTATCATTCCCATTGTCAAGAGAGCTATCACTTCAGATGACTACACCAGAGTCCTTGTTGACAATACAGGTTGGCAGTCATATTATAAAGAGTTTCATTAATAATTATAACAGCAAAGGCTTTAAAAATGAGAGATCAAAGTGAAAGTGCATTGCTTCAGACACAGCAATTGTGGAAAAAATATTAATAAACTGTGAAGAATCTGATGCAGACATTGATAATAGTGACAAAGACCCAGATTACACACCTGAAAAGGATGACGGCCAAAATGATCACACATTGAAAAAACAGAAATTAAAGAGAGAAGATCATCTTTGTGCTCAACATCAAGCAACAAAGTGTATGCTTGTTCACATGAGAATTGTGGCATGGAGTTTAATAAGCCAAGCCGTCTTGCACAGCACATGCGCATCCACACAGGAGAAGTATGTATATTTTATCTTTATTTTATGCTTTAAATATTTCTCAAGTTTTTGATTGATGTAAAACTAAAGCATCTCAATAAATATATTGTCCTTATATAAGATTCTACATATGATATGTATAGATATATATTTACCCTGAATATGCCTGAATGTCATATGTCCAATAGGACCTGTATGTATGTCCTATATGACATGCATTTCCTGGGCTCATTTTAGCAAAGTTCTCCAAGGCTGATTTGAATTGCTACCAAAGGCTACCCTAGAGTACCCATCACGAGGATGACATTAGCCTCCCCCTCTAATCCCTTGCTAGTTGTTGTTGTGGGGAGTTTAGGAGACAGAAGCTAGGGCCCAATATAGAGGGTCACCCCAATCTTGGACCTCAGCCTTTTGTCTCAACAAGTTTTGCATGGTCTTTTCTTCTCCCCATTCCTTTTCCTTCTCTTCTTCATTCCTATCTTCTGTCCACTTCCTAAGGTATCTGAGCCATGTTAAAAGGATAAAAGCCTGGCTTTATGTCAAGTCATGAGCACCCTTTGGGAGCCATGGGCCACAGTATTCCCATGGTTAATCACCCATTCCTTACCCTGGTTAATCACCCAGTCCTTACCCCTCATGGGGACCCTGAGAGGTAAACCTTTTCTTTCCATTTATCTCATGCTTCCCATGGCCAATAATTTATTAGGGACATTATGGCTGCACTTCATTGACTAGCATATCTAAATTCAATTTAATTGGTTCCCC
>NW_023664530.1:10000-13713 GCF_015228065.2 Penaeus monodon
AGATAGATGGGATAGACACCACAAACACAAACACAAAAACCCCACACACCCCACACCCCACCCCACAACACACACACAAAAACCACCACACACACACACACACACACCCAAAATTAATATATAACCAGCGGGGCCCCATGTTCTTAATGTTAACAACCTGTCCCCTTTTCATTACCCTACCTGAATTGAAAAAGGGGGAAAAGAAGGGAAAAGGGTGAAAAGTGGAGAGGGGTAGAGGTAAAGGGGGAGGGGGGGTTGGGGGGGGGCCTCAGAAAAGGTTTTTCCCAAGGGCCTTTGGGGGAAAAATGCTGCGCTTTTTTTTTTATTTTTTTTTATTTTTTTTAATTATTTTTTTTTTATTATTATCATTTTTTTTTTTTTGTAAAAAAAATGTTTCGCCCCATAGAGGCTCGGCTAGAAATTAGAAACAAAGGAGTAAATTTACAAAACCCCTTGTGACCTTACTTGTTTTCACCTTTTCCTTTGGGAATTAGTGGGAAAAAAGAAATGTTTTTTTTTAAAAAGGGAAAAATAAAAATATTAGGGTTATTTTTATATAAACATAATAATTACTAAATTTTAAAATTAACAGTAGTAATAGCAAAATAAGTTTATGTAAAAATTTAAAAAAATAAAGGGAAAAAGGGGTTTAAATGGGTGAAAAAAGGCAGAAACTCGATTTGGCTCATTGATGATTTAGTACAAGTGCAGCCATTATGTGTAAAAACAAAAACAAATAAACTCACAGTGGAATGGCATGTATGTAATGCCATGCCCATTGGCATGGTTACGGGTTTAAAAGGTTAAAGAAATAAATATGCTGGGACATAAAAGGGGTCATATTGCACTATGGTAAAGTACTATGGTGAAAAGGGGAGAAATGGGTTAACAATTAGAATAAGATGTTAGATGTCAAAGGTTGTAGGATAGAATGGTAGTGAAATGGGTATAGAGGGGAAGCAAGTGAAATACAGTGGAGATTGTAAAGAAGAAGGGGTTTAAAAGGGTATATGGCAATCAGATAACATTGAGAGTATGGGTCAGAGGAAGGGAGAGTAACACTGAATGAGAAAACTGCAAAAGCCATTATGAAACAATCAAAGTGTAATACAGGAAGAAAATGGCTGTAATAGAAGGAAAGAATCCAGAGAATACAGGAACGGGGGAAGATGGTGAAGTATCAGGAAGAATGTCAGGAGGGAGGGATCTGGAAAAGGACATTATTGTGATATTAGGGAGTCATGTGAGCATCCAGGTAGGAGTGCAAAGGCTAATGGGGAAGAAAGAGAGAATGGTTATACACATAGGGGAGGAGAGGTTGGGGAGTTTTTTTGGGAGAGTGGGAGGATGAGGGTAGGGGAACTTGAGAGGAGGAGGGATATCAGCAAAAACTTTAAATGTAAAGAGAATAGGAATAGAGAGATTGAAAAGAAAAAGGAACAAAGATATTAGGGGGAGTGGAGCATTCTCTAAGATTACGTTTAGTCAGTTTTGGATGTCTTCAAGATTTTCAGAAAGGGAGATGGGTGGGGAAGTCTGAAAAACAAAGTTTTTTTTATGAGGAGCAGAAGAAGGAATAGATGTCCGAGGAGCAGAGAGAGAGGTGGGTGTTGGAGAGGATGTGGTAGAAGATGGGGTGGAACATTAAGATTGTCTGGTACAACAAGTAGAGAAAGAGGAGGGATAAGCTCTGGGGAAGTGGTAGAAACTGGAGTATCTGGATTTAGACTGGAAAAAGGAATTTGACTGAGGGAGAGAGGGAGTAAGATAGGATAGTTTAGGGTAGAGGGAAGAGATACTGGGGGTGATGCTGAGACTTCTTAAGAAGATGGGAGGAAAGGAGACCTCATTGGCATGTCTGGCCTCACATAGAGTGAGGCCTAGTTTGAAATTGAGAACTACTTACTCAGATTCATGTTTGTAGGAGGGCAGCTCCTATAAAATAAATTATGGGAGCCACCACAATAAGCACACATGTGTGACTGAGGAGAGCAATTTGAATGGTCATGACCAGCAGGGCACATAGAGGGCAGTGGGCTATAGAGTGACAGTGTTTGACTGGGTGACTAAAAAGCCAATATTTCGACACTGATGGGGAAGGGGTCAATATGGTTGGATAGGGCAGGACACTCCAAAAATATAAACTTCATGGGGGAGGTCATGTCTATGGAAACTAATCTTGTCAATATTGATGTAGGACTCACATTGGCCTCTGGGAGGAATAGTGTAGCACTGGACTGCTACTGCTTCATAGTTGACAAGGCATCTGAGCAAGTAATTTTCAAAGTCTGACCAGTCCTTGCCATAGATAGGGCAATCAGTCGCAGAGAGGGAAACAGTTCCGGTACAAGTATTAATGAAGGAGTGAGGTTGGGCAGGAATAGGTTTGCCAGTGAGGTCAATCAAGGTAGATAATGCACAAGCCTGGGACTCAGATGTAACTCTGACAAGGCATGAATGACTGCGAAAGGAAACTTTTACCTACTTGTTTTTGGAGACATTGTTGGAAGAGAAGGGTACTGATAGAGTGTGGGGCTGTAGAGGTAATCACAAAGAATCAATTTGTTTTTGGAGACATTGTTGGAAGAGAAGAGTACTGTCAGGGTAAGAGGCTGTAGGGGGGGATCACAAAGAATCGATCCCACTTGGCTGGGCCAAAATAGGTACTCAAAAGGTTTGCAGGGGTGGAAGCAGTAGAAGGATGAGGGTGGGAGGAAGATGGGATGGTATGGAGAGAGGTAGAACTGTTGGGAAAAGGACAATAAGGATGAAGAGTACCAATAAGGGGAGTGGGTGTAGACAATGAAGAAGACTGTGCAGAGGGAGATGGAGTGGAAAATGAGGAAAGGGTGTATTATGAAGGTTGAGTAATAACCTGAGTGATGACTTGGAATGGATAGAGTTGACAGTAAACATTGAGGAGGGAGTATTAGTATTAGTGGTCAGAGCTGTGGTCAAAGGAGAGACAGGGGTTGGGGAACCAATTAAATTGAATTTAGATATGCTAGTCAATGAAGTGCAAGCCATAATGTCCCTAATAAATTATTGGCCATGGGAAGCATGAGATAAATGGAAAGAAAAGGTTTACCTCTCAGGGTCCCCATGAGGGTAAGGACTGGGTGATTAACCAGGGTAAGGAATGGGTGATTAACCATGGGAATACTGTGCCCATGGCTCCCAAAGGGTGCTCATGACTTGACATAAAGCCAGGCTTTTATCCTTTTAACATGGCTCAGATACCTTAGGAAGTGGACAGAAGATAGGAATGAAGAAGAGAAGGAAAAGGAATGGGGGAGAAGAAAAGACCATGCAAAACTTGTTGAGACAAAAGGCTGAGGTCCAAGATTGGGGTGACCCTCTATATTGGGCCCTAGCTTCTGTCTCCTAAACTCCCCACAACAACAACTAGCAAGGGATTAGAGGGGGGAGGCTAATGTCATCCTCGTGATGGGTACTCTAGGGTAGCCTTTGGTAGCAATTCAAATCAGCCTTGGAGAACTTTTGCTAAAATGAGCCCAGGAAATGCAATGTCATATAGGACATACATACAGGTCCTATTGGACATATGACATTCAGGCATATTCAGGGGTAAATATATATCTATACATATCATATGTAGAATCTTATATAAGGACAATATATTTATTGAGATGCTTTAGTTTTACATAAATCAAAAACTTGAGAAAATTGCAATATAAATAAAAATAAAAATA
>NW_023664531.1:5000-10000 GCF_015228065.2 Penaeus monodon
TATTTTGGCAATAATACTAATAATTAAAGTAATAATAATAATAATAATAATAATAATATAATATAGTATAATATAATTATAATAGTAATAATATTAATATATCTAAATGTTATTCAAATTCTCTTTATTCTCACTTTTAATCATCATTATTGTCATGATTAATAAATTCTGGTAATTATTATCATTATTACCCTAATAATTGCCAGAATCATCAAATGAATGGAAAAACGTCATATTGGAGTCTACTCTCAAAAGGCTATATTCGCTAGATTTTGCCGCTTTTTTCAGTTTTTGGATTTTTTTTCTTTTACCTTTTTATTATATATGGACACAATCCTGTTATATAATCAATCTATTATCATGATTCATCATTATTATCGTTATCATCATCATTATCATCATTATTGCAATTTATATCATCATTATTGCATTTTTTCATTATTATTGGCAATTATTGCAGTTATATATATAATTTTACATCTTTACTATAACACTACCATAATAATTAATATACACATTAATAATAACATAATAAGTTTTTATAATCATTATTTATAATCATTATTTCATAATATCTTTATTACTGTAATTATTACTGTATAATAATTATTTTTACATAATACTTTCCATAGAAATAATAATAATGATAATATTAACAATAATAATATTAATAACAATACATAAATTATTATTTAATTATAATTATACTATATATTATTATTATTGTTATTATTACAGTTATAATATATTTTTTGCAATATAATAATAATTAAAGTATATATAATAATAATAATATATTAATAATAATAATAATAATAATAATAATTAAATAATATAATAAAATGATAATAATATAATAATGATAATAATAATCAATATCATCAATGTTATCCAAATTCTCTTTATCTCACTTTTATCATCATTATTGTCATGATTAATAGAATTCTTGTAATTATATCATTATTACCCTAATAATTGCCAGAATCATCAAAAAGAATGGAAAAAAAAACGTCATTTTGGAGTCTACTCTCAAAAGCTTTATTTCGCTAGATTTTGCCGCTTTTTCGACTTTTGGGATTTTTTTCTTTTACCTTTTTTTTATTATATATGGACACAATTCCTGTTATTATCATCATTATTATCATGATTATCATCATTATTATCGTTATCATCATCATTATCCTCATTATCATCATCATTATCATCATTATTGCAATTATTATCATCATTATTGCAATTATTATCATTATTATTGTAATCATTACTGTTATAATAATTATTTTTACAATTATACTACAAGTAGAAATAATAATAATGATAATAATAACAATAATAATATTAATAACAATATTATAACAATTAGTATTATTATAATTATACTTATTATTATTATTATTATTGTTATTATTACAGTTATAATATATTTTTTGGCAATAATACTAATAATTAAAGTAATAATAATAATAATAACAATAATAATAATAATAATAATAATAATGATAATAATAATGATAATAGTAATAATATCAATGATCATCAAATGTTATCCAAATTCTCTTTATTCTCACTTTTATCATCATTATTGTCATGATTAATAGAATTCTGGTAATTATTATCATTATTACCCTAATAATTGCCAGAATCATCAAATGAATGGAAAAAACGTCATTTTGGAGTCTACTCTCAAAAGGCTATATTTCGCTAGATTTTGCCGCTTTTTCGACTTTGGGATTTTTTTCTTTTACCTTTTTTTATTATATATGGACACAATTCCTGTTATTATCATCATTATTATCATGATATCATCATTATTATCGTTATCATCATAATTATCATCATTATTGCAATTATTATCATCATTATTGCAATTATTATCATTATTATTGCAATTATTGCAGTTATAATATATAATTTTACATCTATACTAATAACAACTACAATAATAATAGTAATAACAATAATAATAACAATAATAACGTTTTTATAATCATTATTTATATCATTATTTCAATTAATATCATTATTACTGTAATTATTACTGTCATAATAGTTATTTTACAATTATACTACCAGTAGAAATAATAATAATGATAATAATAACAATAATAATATTAATAACAATATTATAACAATTAGTATTATTATAATTATACTAATTATTATTATTATTGTTATTATTACAGTTATAATATATTTTTTGGCAATAATACTAATACTAATATACTACTACTACTACTACTACTACTACTACTAATAATAATAATAATAATAATAATGATAATAATGATAATAATAATGATAATAGTAATAATATCAATAATCATCAAATGTTATCCAAATTCTCTTTATTCTCACTTTTATCATCATTATTGTCATGATTAATAGAATTCTGGTAATTATTATCATTATTACCCTAATAATTGCCAGAATCATCAAATGAATGGAAAAAACGTCATTTTGGAGTCTACTCTCAAAAGGCTATATTTCGCTAGATTTTGCCGCTTTTTCGACTTTTGGGATTTTTTTTCTTTTACCTTTTTTTTTTATTATATATGGACACAATTCCTGTTATCATCATCATTATTATCATGATTATCATCATTATCATCATCATATCATCATTATTGCAATTATTATCATCATTATTGCAATTATTATCATTATTATTGCAATTATTGCAGTTATAATATATAATTTTACATCTATACTAATAACAACTACAATAATAATAGTAATAACAATAATAATAACAATAATAGCGTTTTTATAATCATTATTTATATCATTATTTCAATTAATATCGTTATTACTGTAATTATTACTGTTATAATAATTATTTTTACAATTATACTACCAGTAGAAATAATAATAATGATAATAATAACAATAATAATATTAATAACAATATTATAACAATTAGTATTATTATAATTATACTTATTATTATTATTATTGTTATTATTACAGTTATAATATATTTTTTTGGGAATAATACTAATAATTAAAGTAATAATAATAATAATAATAATAATAATAATAATAATAATAATAATAATAATAATAATAATAATAATAAATAATAATAATGATAATAATAATGATAATAATAATGATAATAGTAATAATATTAATAATGTTATCCAAATTCTCTTTATTCTCACTTTTATCATCATTATTGTCATGATTAATAGAATTCTGGTAATTATTATCATTATTACCCTAATAATTGCCAGAATCATCAAATGAATGGGAAAAAAACGTCATTTTGGAGTCTACTCTCAAAAGGCTATATTTCGCTAGATTTTGCCGCTTTTTCGACTTTTGGGATTTTTTTTCTTTTACCTTTTTTTATTATATATGGACACAATTCCTGTTATTATCATCATTATTATCATGATTATCACCATTATTATCGTTATCATCATCATTATCATCATTATCATCATCATTATCATCATTATTGCAATTATTATCATCATTATTGCAATTATTGCAGTTATAATATATAATTTTACATCTAAACTAATAACAACTACAATAATAATAGTAATAACAATAATAATAACAATAATAACGTTTTTACAAACATTATTTATATCATTATTTCAATTAATATCGTTATTACTGTAATTATTACTGTTATAATAATTATTTTTACAATTATACTACCAGTAGAAATAATAATAATGATAATAATAACAATAATAATATTAATAACAATATTATAACAATTAGTATTATTATAATTATACTTATTATTATTATTGTTATTATTACTGTTATAATATATTTTTTGGCAATAATACTAATAATTAAAGTAATAATAATAATAATAATAATAATAATAATAATAATAATAATGATAATAATGATAATAATAATGATAATAGTAATAATATTAATAATCATCAAATGTTATCCAAATTCTCTTTATTCTCACTTTTATCATCATTATTGTCATGATTAATAGAATTCTGGTAATTATTATCATTATTACCCTAATAATTGCCAGAATCATCAAATGAATGAAAAAACGTCATTTTGGAGTCTACTCTCAAAAGGCTATATTTCGCTAGATTTTGCCGCTTTTTCGACTTTTGGGATTTTTTTTCTTTTACCTTTTTTTATTATATATGGACACAATTCCTGTTATTATCATCATTATTATCATGATATCATCATTATTATCGTTATCATCATCATTATCATCATCATTATCATCATTATTGCAATTATTATCATCATTATTGCAATTATTATCATTATTATTGCAATTATTGCAGTTATAATATATAATTTTACATCTATACTAATAACAACTACAATAATAATAGTAATAACAATAATAATAACAATAATAACGTTTTTATAATCATTATTTTTATCATTATTTCAATTAATATCGTTATTACTGTAATTATTACTGTTATAATAATTATTTTTACAATTATACTACCAGTAGAAAATAATAATAAAGATAATAATAACAATAATAATATTAATAACAATGATAATAATAATGATAATAGTAATAATATTAATAGTCATCAAATGTTATCCAAATTCTCTTTATTCTCACTTTTATCATCATTATTATCATGATTAATAGAATTCTGGTAATTATTATCATTATTACCCTAATAATTGCCAGAATCATCAAATGAATGGAACAAACGTTATTTTGGAGTCTACTCTCAAAAGGCTATATTTCGCTAGATTTTGCCGCTTTTTCGACTTTTGGGATTTTTTTTCTTTTACCTTTCTTTTTTATTATATATGGACACAATTCCTGTTATCATCATCATTATTATCATGATTATCATCATATTATCGTTATCATCATCATTATCATCATTATCATCATTATCATCATCATTATCATCATTATTGCAATTATTATCATCATTATTGCAATTATTATCATTATTATTACAATTATTGCAGTTATAATATATATTTTTACATCTATACTAATAACAACTACAATAATAATAGTAATA
>NW_023664532.1:0-13708 GCF_015228065.2 Penaeus monodon
CAAAAAAATGGGAAAATCCACGAGGAAAGTCGCGGGACCCTATGTGATACTGACTGAACAGTGCCTGCTTGACCTAGCCTATGACCAGCCTATTGATTTGACGGGCCTTGATCAAGCCCCCCGTTAACCAGAATAAGGCCCAAAAGAGGTGTTTGCTAGCTGCAGGGCGCAGGCTACAGCATTCGCTCAAACCTCCAGGATCCTTTTCCCCTGGTAATTACGGGATGCCACCACGCAAACACACGTGGAGAGTTCTCCTGGTCCAAGAGGAATGAACCGGGGGTGGGTGCCCAATCCCCTCTATAGCCTTGGTGCACCGGGAAACCATTTTGCTCATCCTCAGGGTGACCCTCCAGTATGGGTAGCCTCTGGTCCGGCTCACCAGATCTTTGGGGACTCAGCCCCCCACCACGCGGGGCTTCTATTAGGGGGGCTAGTCCCAGAGATTAAGGATTCTGGTCCTAGTATATTTGCTCCAACCAACTTCGCTGACATGGTATAGTGATGTGGGTACTGTGGCCAAGGAGATTACCACATTCTGTTCCAGCACTTGCTAAAAGATTCTCCGAACACAGGGTTTATTTGCAGGCAGAGTTCTCTGGTATAGGACCATTGGCTACTTGTGGCTACCATACAGGCCCATTCAAAATTCTTCTCCCTCAGTGACCAGTCTAGGGTGGTTCATTTGGACAGATTAGGGGGGAAGAGGGTGCCGGAGTTCGCTCTGATCATACGAACTCGAAACCTGATGGACCCAGTCACTCTGAAAGGAGCCTTCAAGTGTGAAACACCCGATGCAGTGCAAGAGTACAAGGCAGAATTTAATCTCACTGGAGACATGGATATGAAGTGTGTCATAGGGCCCTCCGTTGAATTGTAATCAGGTTGGCTGTCCTTGTTGTGCGGGGCTTAGGCAGTGTAGAAGGGAAAAGGGAAAACGGGTCATCGGGAATCTTGCTGAGAGGTTTGAAGGTAATTTCTTGGAAAATGCCCTTTTACCTGCTTCCCAAACCCTAGAGAAAACTGTAAATGTAAGCCCCCCTCACAGATGACTGCATTCTATTCAGTGGGTGGATGATCATCTCAGATCATTTTTGGGGTTTTGTGAAGTTGGTCTGAGTATTTTCACAGCTGTGTCAAGGGAGACCTCAGCAGTTAGTTGGATGCAAGAGGTTCACAACACCTGTGCTGGACCACGTATCAGTGAGGGAAACCCCCTACCCTAAATGAGGTTAGGGGGGTGATTTTCTAAGCTGAAGGGTGGGAGTGCTCCAGGCATATGATATACTTTCTGAACTGCTAAAGTTGGGGGTAAACCTATGGTACAGCGCTTGCATAAGTCTTGACTGCAATCTGGTGGTCTGTTCCATTCCCCTAAACCCGTAATGGGCATGGTACCCTCTCTGGAAGGGGATAAGGATCGATGGGACTGTAGCAACTAATGTGGCATCACACTGCTCAGTAATACAGGCAAGGTTTTCACTACATCCTTCTGAAACAGATCCAGAACCACTAAGGCACAGAACCAGAACGAAAGTATCCAGCGCTTGAGTCACTTGGGCTGCTTGCAACCTACATCGCCTCAAGATGACATTAATCGGCGCATCCCAATCGTTATGGGAGATCCTGAAATTCTGAAATGGTTTATTGGATTAATTGAAAACCCTAATACGGGTATAAAAAGGGTGGGCGGGCGTGTCCTTGCACACCCTTTTTTTAATGTTTGGAGGATTGGAAAAGGGGCAGATTTACTACCAAAAGCAGTTTTAGTAACACTGGCTTTTAAAAGGTTTCATGACCTCGATTTTGATGCGAGTTGCTCCTTGTCTGGTCTCTGTAATCAGGTGGGGCTCTTGAGCATTTAATAAGGGAAACCCCCCTGGCCCTAGAGGTCTAAAAGCCCAAAGATTAAAATTTTGGGGGGCTTGTTGGGGGAAACCCCCTTCGCAACTATGCTTGCAGTGGGCTTAAATTTTACAGAGAGCTTACATCCCATGTATCATAGTCCGTCTCTGGGCGTAGACCAAGAATCAAAGACGGATTGGTTGGCAGCAATAGACTGACTCGATAAACAAGAGCATTTGGGAAATTTCGGTACCTATGCAGAAGAAAAAAGCTACGTGTCTGTGTTTTGAGTTTTTTGTAAAAAGTCTTTACTCTGGATCATAGGGGGCTTTTGCAGGACCATTTATCCCAACCCACGGCACACCGTGAGACTGGCTTGGGATCATTTTTACCTAATCTGGGGTGCCAACACAGGGGGAATATGGGGACCTACCTCGTTTCCCGGGGTAGCCTTGCCCACAATTTTCTCTTTACTAACAATTTTGGGTGGAGGATGCCCCGGGGGCGACTAGGCCAAGGTCTGCGCAGCTCGACCCGTCTGTGCGAGGGTTAGAGGGGCGGAGGACTGCCTGGGGATCACCGTGAGGGACCCTGTAGTGGAAGCCAAGGTTTGGGTGCGGCTATTCGCCCCGTCGGCGTTAGTCCCCCGAAAGATGATTATAAAAAATAAAAAAACCACCACACACACACACACACACCACACACCACACACACACCAACACATTTAATATATTATATTAAAATTATATATATTATATAAACCCCACACACACAACACACCACACAATATTATATTAATATATATATTATATAATATAATAAGGGGATAAATTAAAATATTCAAATACATATAATACATAATATTCATAAACAAATTAATTTTATATATAACAATAACAATAAACAGGGAAAAATATATAATATATATATTATTAAATATTAAAAAATAAAATATATATATATAGACAGATATATATATATATAATTTTATATATATAATATATATTATAATTATTTTTAAATATAATTAAATTTTAATATATATATATTATATTTAAAATTATTATATTTTTATATGTATATTTATAAAAAATTTTCATTATTTATATATAATATATATATATATATTTTTATATATAAATCATACATAATAATTTTATATATATATTATATATATATATATATATAATATATATAATATATATAATATAATTACATATTAATTATATTTATATAATAATTTTATATAATATATATTAATATATTCTACACACAACACACACACACCACCCCCAAAAACACCACACATATAATATAATATATATTAATATTAAAATTATATATAAATTTAAAAACTATATATATTTTTATAAATATATATATAAATATATATATATATTTTACAATTATATATAATATATATATATATATTATATATTATATATATTTGAATTTAATGAAATATATGTTAGAATATATAAATAATAATATAATAATAATTATATATGTATATATATATATATTTTATATTTTTAATAATAATTATTTATAATTAGAAATTAATATATAATATAATATATTAATTTTATATAATATATTAAAATAATATATATATTATATATATATATTATATATTTAATATTAAAAAAATTTTATATATATAATATATATATATATTAATAATTATATATTATTCATAATAATTTTTAATATATATATATATTATATAATTATATATATATTCTTTTAAATTTAAAATATATATATATATAATTTTATATATATATAAATATATATATATAAAATTTTAGATATTATATATATATTATTATATATTATATATTTTATAATATATATATATAATTAAAATTAACAAACCCCCTGCCAGGCCTCGAACCTAGGTCAACGGAAATTTTCAGGGTATTCATTTAAAATCTAATACTTCATGTAAATCATAGATTGGGCCCACAAGAGATTATGACCAGGGAAACCCGGGAAACCAAAACCCTACCATACCATACTGTACCGGTTTTTCCCTAGGGTTTGAAAACCCGGTCAGGGGGGATTTTTATATATCTAAAAATGTGGCATTGCTTTATTCCATCTTATTATTAAAAATAATATATAATAATATAATATATATTTTATATATATATAATATAATATATATAATTATATTTTAATATATATATATATATATATATATATAATATAATATATATAATATAATTATTTTATATATATATATTATATATATTATATATATATACATGTATAATATAATATATATAATATATTATAATAATATATATAATAATAAATATATACCCACACACACACACACACACCACACACCACCACACACACACACACACCAACACACAACACACACACCAAAATATATATATATATATATATTATATATAATATTATATATATATTAATTTTATATATTCATATATGAATAAAAATATAATAATAATATAATAATATATATTTTAAAATTATATTATATTCATATATGCAACACCCCCACCCCACAACACACCACAACACCAGACACACACCAAAAAATACACACACACATATATATAATATATTCATAATATATTTTACATATAAACATTTTAAAAACATAAAATATATATATATAAATATATAATAAATATATATATATGATATAATATAATATATATTATTAAAATTAAAATATATATATTATATATATATTATATAATGTATATAAATAAATATATATATATATATATATAATATATTATATATATTATTTATTTATATATATATATCATCCAAAATTATGAATAATACAAATAATATGATAAAACATATATATATATGGTGTGTGTATATTAAAATATATTAAAATATATATAATATATTTTATTATATATAATATATATATATATTTTTTTTAATACAATTTTTCATTTTAGTAATATACTATATAATATAATATAATTCATATATGCATTCATTTATAATTATATACT
The DNA here is from genome assembly GCF_015228065.2 of Penaeus monodon. NCBI lineage: Eukaryota > Metazoa > Arthropoda > Malacostraca > Decapoda > Penaeidae > Penaeus > Penaeus monodon. The sequence goes on from NW_023664532.1 coordinate 4,857, forward strand.
TTTAAAATAATATATATATATATATAATAATTTATATAATATATATATTTTTTTTGCGGTGAGGACATTGAAGCACAGAGAGTCCACATGTTTGGTAGCGTAGTCCATGGCTCGGGGTCAGCCCAAGAATCAGTAGACGGGTGTCTGGCAGCGGGAGCAATAAAACTCATTAAAAAGAGCTTTTGGGAATGTCAGTCCCATCCAGAAAAACCCAAAAGTACATGTTTTAAGGCCTTTTTACTGTCAGTTTGCCTTGAACAAAACCCTGGATGCTACTCGAGTCTCGGTTGATCCCTTTTTGAAAGAAGCCCTATCTGGTCAGGGGGTATATTGGCAGGGAAAGTGTTAACCGGCGGTTACATCGTAAGATTGGGATAGCATATGGGACCTACTCGTTTTTTTTCCGTGGAGACCTGCCCATGAGGTGTCTCTGCCCGAAAATGTAAGGGGGGAGGCCCGAGGATGACCTGATGATTTATTTTTCAAAAATATCTGCCTTGTGGGACTAAAATTATAAAATATCATTAAAAAATTTTTAACACAAAATATACATCATAGTAATACACACCCACATGTATTTTTATATATATATATATTATAAATATAATTAATATATATATAATATAGAGAGAGAGAGAGAGAGAGAGAGAGAGGAGAGAGAAGAAGAGAAAAACTAAAAGACCTGTGTCACAAACCCCCCCCATGATATTTTTTTTTCTGTTAGGGAGGGGCAGGCAACCACATCTTTGGCAGAGAAGGACATTTTCCCCACTGTGGTACCGTAAATGGCTCTTGGGATCCCTACAAATTTCTTCACTTTTCTCACATTTCCCACGAGTCAATCTTTTGGGGCCCCCAATTTTTTAGCCTTGTTAACACAACTTCTTGCGGGTGGGATGGACGTGGTCAGCAACTGCCAACGTCATTTAATCTTCGCAGTTTTTCTAGATGTATGCCTTGCTTCTTTGGGCCCCCGATCAGCCTGCAGTTCAAGTCGCCCCTCTTTTACCTTCTCAAGGTATTAGAAAGTGGTCACTTCCCTGACCTACCCCAAAAAAATCCAGCTATAACCCGGTGAACCAAAAGACAGGTCAAGATAGGAGAAGCCCCGTTTGAATGGGGGTGGGGTGTGTCCTTTCAGAAAAACAGCATCTACTCTTTAGAATAAGGACCCAAAGGCCCTTCCCCCAAAAGTCAAAAAAAAAAATTTCCCCCCCAGAGGAATCCCGGGCCCCATTAAATCCCCAAAAGTAGAAAGGGGATGGGAAACGCCCACATAAGTTTTTTAAAATCACTGTGATGAGAAATGGGGGGGAAGGTAGATGGATTGTGGTAAGTTGTCAAGTCGTCCTGCAGGGCTTCCCCACCTGAAGTGTCGTTTACAGGGGGAGGCCTAAAAAGGAATATCTTGAGTACCATCGTGTACTCCTCCATAAGGCCCTTTATAAAAGGTCCCTAAATAGTTGAATTTGGGAATCCAAACAGAAAGAGTTAATAATTTTCCCCGGTCATAATTTTAGGCAATCATACTGGGTTTACGAAAAATTAGATTTTAAAAGAATACCCTGACAAATTCCCTTATTCAGCGATCCTGTTTGAATGCTCCTTTTCATAAAGGGGTTTCGGAAACACCTGGGTTAAGGCCCCCCCACACTTTAACTTTCCCCCACCGCTTTTTGGGAGGGCCTTATGGAAGAGCTTTAAAGTGGAAATTTTCTTTGGACAGGTAGGATTTCTTGCCTGGGCAAAGGTGGACTGGCCCTGGTTCAGGGGCATTCGTCTGGGAGCAGAGGCCCCCTTTGGGTAAGGTGGCAGTGGTGCTGTCACCTTGGAGGCTTTTGAAAAACCCTTTCCCCAAAAGTTGAAAGACTTGTCTGGGGGGAGGGTTTAGGGTTTGGGTTTGCCTGGGGAAAGGTCACATCTGAGCCCTTTTGGGCTGCCGCATTGTAGGCCCCGTAGATGTGGTGGAGCTGGACGTCTTATTGAGCCCCCTGGACCCTTTGGGGGAGGTTCCAAAGACCTTAAAAAAAGGGGGAAGTCTCCCAAAAGAAAACCCCCCATCCTACTTGTTTAGTAGACAAATCACTAGAGGGAGTTTCGGGTCAGAAACTTCCTTGAGGATGAGGGAAAAAGTGGTAGCAGAAGAATGGTGAAAAAGATTGGAGGGTAAGAGATATGGGGAAAGGGCATGATGCTTTTCCTCTAGAAAAATAACTTTCCCTTGCTTTTTTGTTACCAATATAATTTATATAATATTATAATATATTAAAATATATATAATATATATTTATAATTAATTAATAATAAGCATAGCTTCACTGGCTTCATTGCAATGATAACAAACCCGGGCATTTGTTTCCTTGATAACTGTTGTACCACACTTAACCACACTCTTGGGGAGTCCTTTTCTTAAGACGGGAAAAGTTTGGTCCATACCCTGCAGTGGAAGCACTAGAATTTTCAAAAATTTTAAAAATTAGAAGAAAACTGGGGGGGGGTTGTTCCCACCATTAACTCTTTACTGCTTTGAACTTCTTTAGTTCCTTTAACAAATCTCGGAAAAAGCAATTTCCCTGCATGTTTGAGTGTTTTGTGAGGGAAATGAGACTTGAGCCTAAAGAATGTAGATATTGCACCTATCAACACGGCCCCATCTCGCTGTATGGTGATACAAGGTCACATTGACAACCCAGTATAAGACCCTGAGGACAACCTCAATGGTTTTTACCACAAGGTTTTTTATTATATAAAAATCTTTCTATTACCAGGAAAATTTCCTTGACGGATGAGGGGGATTTTTTTTCCTTACCTGGTCTGGGGGTTTTCTTTTCCCTTTTTCCCCCTTTGGAACGGGAAATTTCAGAGTGAAAATATGTATGTTGGGGGGTTGTTCGAGATTGTGAAGGTCATCAGGGGGAGCCAGTTTTTAAAAAATTTTGTAAAAAAACCCACATATATGCCACCTGCAGGGCAAGGGGCAGCATCGCTAAAACTACTAGGACTCCTGTCTAACAGCTAGAGATGCCAGCGGGGAAAACAAACTTTAGAGTTTCCCGGGTCCAAGAGGAAATGAACCCAAGGGGGTTCACTATACCCCCCCAAGGACCTGGAAGCCCCTTTTTTCATCCCTCACTGGTGACCCCTCCCTATGATACCCCCTGCTTCAGTCCCAGGCTTTGGGGCCTCAAACCCCCCCAACGGGGAAGGCGGTTCCCTTTGGGGGGGAGGGGGACCCCAGGAGGTCAAACTGGGCAGCCGACAGTCCCCGTCGCAAGGGTTTGAGATGAGCCCCAGGGCCTGCTGGAAACCGCAGAGGGCCCCCGGGGAAGGAAAGGGTGAAAGCGGCCATGGCCCTCGTCGCCGTTAACCCCCGATTATATGAATGGACACACACAGCACACACCACAACACATATATATACCACACATATATACAACTATATAAATATAAATTATATATTATGTTATAATATAAAAAATATATATATATATGTATAAAATAAAAATTATATATATGTATTTTTCCTCTCTCTCTTTCTCTGTATGTATGTGTGTGTGTGTGTGTGTGTGCATGCGCGCGCGCGCGCGTGTTTTGGTGTGGTGTGGTGTGTGGTGGCGCGTATGTGTTTACAATATAGTTTTACATGTGTGGTATATATAAATATAATTATATATGTACACACACCCCACACAAAACAACACACACCCCCCACACACACACAATATATATTTTAAATATATATAATATAATTATATTATATATATATATATATATGTTATGTATAGCGGGAAAGTAAAACTTGGTACGGATTTGGGGGGAGTTTTTGTAATTTTGGTTTGTGAAAACCCACCAAAAAGTTTTCCTAAAATATTACCCCCTGGGAAGATCATTTGTCAGCCCCCCTATAAAAAGGGACCCGGTAAACAAATTGATGTCAGTGGCGCAGTAATTCGTCAAACACCGACATGAGGGCATAAATTTTTGATGAATTGTGAAAATGATTAGGGGGTTTTTGCTTTGTTACTTTGTAACTCCTGAACCACACACACACGGACTCATGTTTATATATATATATATAGATAATATATTATATATTAAAATATTATATATAATAATACTAATAAAAATTATATAAATATTTAAAATATATATATATATTATATATAAGTTATTTAATTAATAAAATTATATATATATATAATAATTATATATATAATTATATATAATATATATATATATATATGTATGAAAAAAAGTTTATATATGCAATAAAAACCACACAATAATTTTTTAATATATACACATTTATTATATATATATTTTAATATATATATTATTATATATTAATTAATATAATTATATATCCAGTTTTTATATATACATATATAAACCACACAAATAATATGTTCTATATATACTTTTTAATATATATATAAAAATTATATATATTATGTAATATAATATATATATATATATATATAATATATTTTATAATTATTAAAATATATATATAATAACACAACCAAAAAATAGGTAAATATAAGAGAGAAAAAAGCTCCCTTTTATCCTTTAATTTTTTTGTTTTCCTATCGTTCGTTTTTATCTTCAATTCCATTTTTAGAAAAATAGAAGAAAAATTAGCTTGAAAAAAGAGAAAAAAAAATACAATCAAAAAATACTTATGTAAATAAAATAATAAGAATGTATCGGTTTTTTCCATTTTGATCGTAGTCGCCTAAAAAATTGGCTTTATGATAGCAGGATGATTACTAAGATGGGCGCTGCATTATCTAGGGAATTGACCGAAAAATTTTCCATGCAGTTGGGTATATATAGACGGCTTTGGTCAGGGCACCATTCCCCATGGGGGGGTTTTAGTGTTCTTGGGTTTGTCGCTGCTCCCCCTTTTCCCGGTAGTCAGTGCAGTGTGTATGGACATTTACATCACCTTCGTTTCTATAATAATTCTTTTTATTAATATTTTTTATTTTTTTTCCCTTTTCAAATTTGAGGCAATATTCCTCCGGCCTGTTTATATTTGAGGGAAAAAATAATAGAAAAATCTTACAGCGAGTGTTAAAAAAAAAAAAAAAAAGGAAATGTCCATTTTTCGGCATAAAAAATTTTTCACTCTTTTCAGCGATTCGAAAATCCTCAATTTTTAATCCCGTACCCTTTCAGATGTTCAGAAGCAAAAAGATGCCCTTTTTTCCCCTGCACAAATCTAGGAGACATTCAGGACGGAGACTTGTGGCTACTCCCAATTCCTTTGACCCCGCGGGAAAAACTTATAGCTCGTGTGGTGGTGCAGCCGTAAAAAAACGTTGAAGGACCTTTAATGAGGAAAATCTTAGAGCAAAAACACGGGTTTCCCCCTTTTTTCAATAAAAGGCCGTAATGAGGCACCCTGCTTTTGACGTCCTCATCCACTGCAAGGATGGCCGCTTTTGGGAAAATCCCCGCCTACTTCCGTCGAAAATGAATGAAGGGGGTTTGTCTATCCCTTGTTGTTGCCGTCATCCACTCGCCTTTGGCTGAAACCGGGTGCCCCCTCCACCTATGAAATCACACCGACCTCTTCCCCCCAAAGTAATTATCGAAGCAGCTTATCGTGCCAAAAAAAACAACCCCGGCAATTCGAGTCCACCTTTACGGGAAACCCAAGAGAAACCCTGAACAGAGAGTGGCTTATTGGTGAAGATATCGGCTTGAAACTCACACTTTACCTGGCATAGGGAATTCCCCCTTCTGGGGGGATGACCGTGGCCCCTCATCTGATCGCAAGGGAGAGAATTTTTCGGTTTTATCATAAACTTACCGTCCGATTTGATGCTAAACGTCTGCCCAAATACTAAATCCGTAGTGAACCCAGTGGAACAACCCCCATCGTAAAACGGCTTTGCTCCCCAACCACTTACAAGTTGGGGCATTCCCTGCTCGTCCTGACAATGTTAGATCGAAGAGGGGGGGACGATTTTGCTCAAATTCGAGAATGGTCATCGTCGAGAGCCAAATTTGTGATCCCATTCCCCGGGCTTGAAATTTGATAGCCCGGCAAACAATTGACACAGTAATGAGAAAAGGCTTTGCATTCTGGGGATTTTATGGTCACACTGTACAGCCCCAATGTGCAGTACTATGGAGTTTACATAACACCCCCATTTTGTACTAGGCGTCAAGGTGATCCTCAGGAAAGTTCATTTACCCCTGGTGTGCTGGAACATTTCGAAAATGCCACCCCTGATCCAGTTCTTCAGGCTTTACAAGTATATGGATAACATTTTTAAAGAAACAAGGCAGCCTACCTCCATACACCAAACGTTTGGGAAATTTTCAGGGGTGTTTTCTCGGGGGTATCATTGAAAGGGAAATGGGGACCACTTTGAAGATTTCGAATAAGCCCTTTTCAAAGCGTAGATGAGCGAAGGAAACCCGATGTGGAGTCAGCACTAGTGCCAGTCTTTAACACAAAGATTTCACTTTTAAAAATTTAATAGAAAATGCAGACCCTGATAAATTTCCAGTTTTAATCTTCCGGCCTCAAAAGACAACAAGGAAGAATTTTCTTGACAAGGTCGCTGGAAAGCCCTCGAGTGGATAAGTTTTTGGGGATCAGTAAGTATTTTGTTTTTTTTGTTTGTTGATTAAACAATTTCTTTTTGATTTCATTTTATCTCGATCTGATAGTACTAATGGTGATGTGTTTTTATAATTTTGATGATAAACAAAGATAGAAAAATTTGTCTGTATAATGAAAGCCTATATATAAGCATATAAAGACGAGAAAAGGGATATTTTTATTTTTCCCTTTCTTTGCAGTGAAGAATGGAAAAAAATTCGATTGAGCGCAAGTGAAAGAATCTTGGTAACTGCCCGGGTGTCCCAAACATAGAAACACTGTTTGCAAAGATCGACAGGGGGCGTGCCTACCGAAAACGAGAGTGCAACAGGTGCCAAAAGGTTTCCTTTTCCCCGGGAACGAAAAAGGGCGGAATTTGACCTTGTGGTAGCGGTTCTAATGGTGATGCCCACGCAGCGTGCCCAATCTCATCAGAAACGAATCAATCACTACGGTGCTAATGCGGTACCCCCCATAAGCCCACTGGTTATCCCCGGGGCGAGTTCCAGATGAGCGGTTTTTAAAGATCTTCCAATTTAAGAAACCACGTTAAGGTTTCAATCACGGGAACATTTCAAAAATAATGATGCAAGCTGACATCTTTTATATAAACTGGCCCTAAATGAATTTTTCCCCCAAAATAAGAGCATACAAACACGTGTTGTCTAGGAAATCCTGCTTTTATAAATGATTATATCACAGCAATGATATATATAACGTGTGTATAATTTTGTATAATATATATATATATATATATATATTATATATATATAATTACATAAAAAACACTCTTCCGTTTTGATACGGGGAGAAAAAACCCAAAGGCAAAAATTGATTTTTTAATTTATTTAAAGATTTTTTTTTAAAAAAAATCTACTTCGCATTGGGGTTTTTTAACCACACCACACACACCACCACACACACACGCACACATGCGCAACCCAACACATACACACACCAACACCACGCACACGCACACAGACACACACACACACACACCACACCACAACACACACACATATATATATATATTATATATAAAATTTTATTATATATATATATAATATATGTATGTTTCATTTATAAACAACCCCCCCACTCATAAACATTGTAAATATGGTATTGTGTTTTGGTGGGGCATATATAAAACAATATTTTTATATATAAAATATATATTATATTTTTATAAAATATATATATATGTATATATAACATATATATAAAATCTATCTACCTATCTATCTATTTAATAAATATTATATATATATATATATATATATATATTTTAATATATTATAATATATAATATATGTTATGTATGCAGCAAATGTTTTTGTATATATTATGTATGTACATACCTCATCAATTTAAATATATACTAATATATATATATATAAAATATTTTATAATATATTATATATTTTATATTGTGTGTGTGTGTGTGTTGTGGGTGTGTGTGTGTGTGTGTGGTGTTGTGGGTGGTGTGTATGTGTGTAGGAAATTTTAAAAACCACACAAAACACACACACACACACACACACACACAAAAACACCACACACACACACACCACACACACCACAAAACCCCACACAACACAGATATATAATAAAATATAATATATATATATATATATAATATATAAATATATAAGTATATATAATGTGCATATTATGGGTGGGTGTTCACGGCATGGTGATGTGAAGCGATGGTGTGGTAGCCTAGATAGTGTTAAGTGCTTGCTGCCTTCCCTTTACAAGCCTGGCTAGCCCATGCAAAAAAGGGCTTCTGCATAATTCTCTCCTGCCAGGTCCAGCCCTCCATATCAAGACTCGCAGTGCCTCCTTTTGGCCACCCATGGGTAACTGGGACCTTCGGTCCCAGGTAAAAACGTGGGGGGTCTCGGAGCAGCAGGAGGCCCGAGGACGGAGTTTTTGGCCCCCCGGCGTGTGGACACGCTCTGGCTTCTACCAAATCCTGCCCCTAGCCACCCGGGGGAATGGGGTGGGTCGGGGGAGGTGGGCCTAGCCAGTCCTCCGCCCCCCCGAATGACCCTTGGGAACGTCCAAAGTAAAGGAAATGTGGGGTGGGGTGTTGTCCCTCCCCCCCACAAGTAAGGCGGGCTTGGGTCCCGGGGGGGTTGGGGGGGAAAGGCAAATGTCCCCCGGGGGGCCCCCAAAAGAAATTTGGGAACCCCCCCCCAAAAAGGGGGTTTCGTTCCCGCCGCCCCCCCCC
>NW_023664533.1:0-13707 GCF_015228065.2 Penaeus monodon
AAAAAAAATTGCCCGGTTAAAAATTTTTAAAAAAAACAAAAAAGAGGAGAAGGGGGGGACTTGTCCCGGGGGAAATTTGCGGGGAAGGGCAATGCATGGGAATGGGGCTCGGTGAGGTAAAAAGGCAGGGGAGTCTGTCGGGGGGGTAGCTGGGGGAGGGGTCTATTAGTCAGAGGGGGTCGGAAAGGGTGAGACAGAGGTCAAAATGGGTGGGCTGAGACGGGGCGGGAGACCTAGCGATGCAATAGGCGGGGCATAAAGGGGGGGGAAAAAATGATATTTACTTCTACATATTAAAATTTCCCGTGAAGCTACCATTGGCCATAGTCATCACAAGTCTGTTGATATCCCTATTTGTTTTAGACTAATTTCTGATACGAAAGAAACTTTTTAGGGAATAAAGCATATTATTGATCGTTTTTCCCCCAAATACCCCTTGAACACAAACATGACCTGCCTAAATTGTATCAAGTATCCCCAAATTTTTAAGCATATGTATGGGGTTGTAGAATGACATATTCCCCCATAAACAAATTTTTTTAAAGGGGAAAAAGAAAATAAAGAAAAAAGAATTAAGTTCAGGATTTGGATTGAAAAGCTCTTTAAAATGGGGAAATTGAAAATATTTTTTAAAACTACCCATCTTAATTTAGTTTTTTTGTCACCCTCGTAATTGTTTGATCATTTTCCCAAAAAGGTGTCCTTAATACTCTTTACAGCTTTGGTGATAAATTTTATCTCATTGATAAAAAACCTAACCCTTTTGTCAGTCCATCCCCGTTTCCCCTATCACCAGACGCAAGAAAACAACATGTCCCAGCACACATGGGGAGAAAGTTTAACCGGGGGGGGGTCCGGGGGCACCTGAAAGAAGGTGGTGCGGGATGTAGGGGGCTCTTCCATGAGCTGACCCTGCATCAATAACCCCGGGTTCTGGGAGGATCTCTTCCCTTTCTAAAGGGGTAACGAGGCTTCAGGAAGAGTTTTGTGAAATGTGAGTCTCCATTTTTTTTTTTTTTTCCTTTTTTTTTTTTTTTTTTTTTTTTTTTTATTTTTTTTATAATGTTCATTTTTCCATTTTTAAATGATTACAGTCATTTTTTTATTTCATAATTCAGGGCTTATTTTTTCCCAATTTCCTGTTATAATTTTTGATCATGTCATTTTTATATTTCCCATTGCATTGGGTTTATTATTTGGAAGAATGTATGTGTGTGTATGCATGATCTAACCCAGTTTAATACCCCTCTTTTTCTTCGTGTCATAAAGACTTTTACTTGACAGCCGAAGATGTCTGCTTTAAAGGTGAGATCAGCCGATGCACATCCGCCAGTGCGGGGGCTAAAGGGAGAACATCAATACCCTCTTCTCCAAGTGTGTGCAGACCCTTTCCCACGACCATCATATACGGGTCATCAATCCCACTTTTGGTGCGTGCCCTTTGATGATGATGTTATTATTGTTGTTAGTGGCGGTGTACTACTACAGTTACTACTGATTGTTTTTATTATTATTTCTGTTTGGTATTATTATTATGACTGTATGCTATGTACTGTATGTCTTTTTAAAGAATAGTCATTGATAACATACTCATGTAAGTGCACAACTTTTATTGCATTAGAGAAGCACAGTATTTCATTTCCCTCTACAGACCTTATGCAGCCGGGTACGTTGGACTCTACAGAAAAATGCGGGGAGATTAGGGGTTTGACTTCATTACATTCTCATGGCTTTGTTCTGCAAAAGAACAAATCAACTTCTCCTGAATCATGTCTCAAATTTCCAAACAGGTAAGTTGGTTGCAGTTGATTTTACAGTTAGCATAAAACATTAGCATTTATTCCTAAGGAATTGTTTCTATTCGTTATTATGATGCAGAGGCTTGAAATTATGAGGCTAAATAGAACTGTTTTGATTTTGTAATTTTACAAGGACATATATATAAAAGATTGCAAGTTAACTTTTAACGCATTCTAATGTAATGAGAATTTAGTAAATTTTCTTACAGGTGAATATTGTGACAGTCTAAAGTCCCTTAGCCTTAAGTTCTTGTTAGTTCTGGCCACAGGGACAGAAAAACATCAGCCAAAACACTGTTCTTGATTATCTCCCATCAATTGCAACTTCGACTCCGTCATTCAGGTGAGGCATAGAAATTTACTGATATGTAGAAATACTGTGAATATTCTTGCAAAAAACTCAGATATATGTTTAAGGATCTTGTTTTTTTGAATTTTTTTATATTTTTTCCTCTATTTTATGTTGCTTCTAAGATTTTGAATCTCTCTCTCTCTCTCTCCTCTCCTCTCCCCTCTCTCCCTCTCTTTTCCTCCATCCTTCTCTCTCTCTCCTCCTCTCTCTTCTCTCTCTCCCCTCTCTCTCTCCTCTCTTTCTCTCTCTCTCTCTCTCTCTTCCTCTCTCTCTTCTCTCTCCTCTTCTTCTCTCTCTCTCTCCCTCTCTCTCTGCGGGGTTTCTATTATTTAAACCCCTTGCCGACGGGTGGCATGTACGCACATGCCCTGGCAGGCGGGACCATCTCCGGGGGACGTACGCCATGCCATAGGGATGCATGGACATGCCATGATTTTTTTTTTTTTAAATCACGGCAAAAGATTTTTTATTGCCCTGAAAATGTGATTAAATTTGTTTTTTAAAACTTCCCCATTTTTACCAGCAAAAAACAAAAAAAAAGCAACAAAAACCACAATTTCAATCCTGATTTCCCACTGGGTTATTTTATTCGACTATAGACGAATCTGTCAAATATGGGTTATATAACAAAAACACCCTTCAGTCTCATTTTTTTAGGATTTGACAATAAGCTGTAAAAAAAAATGAAAATTGAAATAAAACTATCTTCGTAAAATTACGAAAAAAGGGCATGGAACTGGTTTTTTTGCATAGTGGTCGTCATGCTGGGGCGACGATTAACTCCTGGCAGGGGGCCCTGGCCTCTTGAATCTGCCCCTCAATTATGGGTTTAAATTTTATATCTTTTGCTTTCCTTTTTTTTAAATCCCTAAAATAAATCTGCAAAGGGTTTTTTTCCAAGGGGAAAAATTATTGGTTTCTTGGGTTTTAAAGAGCTTAATTTTTAATACCGAAAAGCTATTTGATTGCTTTTATAAAATACAAAAAATATCTGGGGTATCAAATTTTTTAGATTTATCTGAAAACAAAAAATATGTTCTACTTTTTGTTTGTGTGTGGTTCATATGTGTTATATAATAAAAAGTCAATCTTAACCAAAAGGGGAATACGGAGAGGAAAAAGAGGAGGGGAGGAATGAAAAACACCTCACAGTACGCGTACCAAAATCATATTTCCTTTTAAAAAGAGGAAAAGATGGTGGACGGGACTGTACTTGGCTAAAAAAGGGGGGCAGCCTACAAGGGAATTTTGGAATGGTGGTGGCAGGGTCCCAATTATTTTGGAAAAATTTTTATTAATAAAAAAACCTCTAAAATTTCCCATTTTTTGAGGGGCCCTTCTCGCAAAAAAAGGGGACGGGTTTAACATAAGCAGAAGTTATGATTGGGGTAAACAATTTAAAGGGGAATAAAACTGAAATCTATTATAATTTTTACTGTAGTTTCAAAAAACGAATTTTTACTTTCCAGCTGTTGAGCCATTCAAGACACAAACCAACATGGCCCCAAAGCGTGCTTACCTCATGCTGAGGGTGAAACTCCCGCGCATGAATGCCCAAATCCATACACCTTTAAAACCCCTCCCTCTTAGATGATACTCATTTTAATGGCTAGGGTCGGTGTGTCTGTCAATGGGGTGTCTTTATGAGTTGGTATTTTAAATGTAGGAGAAGAAATGTTCTTCGGGTCGCTTAAACAACTAGTTTGGTTTTGTCTCGGGAAACTTTTCCCTATTTATAACAATATGTCCGCATGCACATTACGTTATTTCATAAAAGCATGAAAATGTTGTCAAAATTCATATGAAGTTATTTTAAAAAGTGGTTTAAAATTGATGACTCTATCTTTCTAACGGGTAATAACTGCATCCTTGGCACTTTAACCATAAATATTCACCCACTTCATGGGAAACCACATGGCTCTGCTGGTTTGCCTCCCTCACATCCATGGGAGGGTCCATGTTTGTGTCCCAGGAGAGGCAACACGCAATGAACACATTAAGTAAGTCTTCTTTTAGTTAGTCTGCTGTCTGCCCGTCTTAGTGTCTTAATTTTATTATATATTATATTTTATATATAATATTATATATATATATATAAAAATATATATTTTATATACACATATATAATGATATATATATATAAATAATGTATGTATATGTATCATGTATATATATCTATGTATATTATCTATTATATATATTTTATCTATGTATATATCTATCTATTCTATCTATATCTATCTTCTATCTATCACTATCTTCTATCTATCTATCTATCTATCTTCTATCTGTCTATCTTCTAATGTATATATAATATATATATATATATAATTTTAATATATAAATATATTATATAATATTATATAAATATTTATTTATTTTATATTAATATTATATATTATAATTTATATTATTTTAAACTATATATTATATATATATAAAATAAATATACATAATTATATTATATTATTATTATTATTTATATAATATAATATAATTTATATAATATATTATATTTATCTATATATAAAATATATCTATTTTATAAAATAATTATCTATATCTATTAATATATATTATATAATATATATATATATTATATATATTATATATTTGTCTATCTATTTTATTATCTATTATCTATATATATTACACACCACATACAATTTTCTTAAGTATCATATTGATATAGACTAATGTGTATATATATTATATATATATTATTATATTTTATATATTTTATATATATATATATATAATGATAATGATAATAGTAATAGATATAGATATATAAAATATTATATATTATATATATATTAAAATTAATATATTATTTTATAATTTATATATATATATTATAATCTATATATCTATATATCTATATATCTATATATCTATATACTATATATCTATATATAAAATTTTAAAAATATATATTTTATATATATTATATAATATTATATATATATATATTATTTAAAATATATAATAATAATTTTTTATATATATTTTTAATATATTATTTTTTTTTTTTTTTTTAATATATATATATATCTTATATATATATAATAAAAATTTTTATATATATATAATATAATATATATATTACATCATCATCACATCATCATCATCATCACATCATCATCATCATCATCATCTCATCATCATCATCATCATCATCTCATAAAGGCAAACCCGACGGGGCGCAGGCCGCATCCCACCCTTCGTTCCGCCACGGGGAATCCTCGAGGGGGTTTCCCCGCTGGCCCGGCCCATCTCTAATTCCTCCGGACGGTCTGTCGGCTGCCCAAGCCATGTCTCCTAGGACGTCCCACAGTCTCCTCCCCCGGGGTTTTCTCGCAGAGGACAACCTGATGGGCGGGGTCGTCCTAGGGGGGCGGGCTAGGTGGCCATATAGCCTATTGGCGCCCCCGGATTATGAAAGTAACAGGTCCCTGCCAGTCCCAACGTGCCCCCGCCGTTGGACCGGGTCCTGCCAACTGAAAACCCTGACCCGGGAAGGACTTGTTACAAAAAAAAGGAACCCCAAACGGGATAGCTCCAGGTTCGCTTCCATAGAGAAAACTGGAATATAAAGGCCCTTGAAGAACCAGCTTGGTCCTTCTGCTAGTCCGAATCTCCAAAGCTCTTTTTGATCGGTTCTGTTCCTTTTTCCGACCAACCGCTACTGACTTCCTGGTCTAAAACCCAGAGTATGACTACGCTACCAAGGTATGTAAAACTTCTTAACTTCAATCCTCGCCGCAAGCATGGACGCGGAAGGGGTTTCCCCCTACGGCCCCCAAAAGTCCTGATCGGGCTGGCCCGGAGACCTCTAGGCCTGGGGCTTCGCCTCATTCAAAATGCATCAAGACCCCCACAATGACTCCAAGGACTCAGATAAGGAACATCGTGGGCAAATCAAGGTCCAGCCCTTTAATATTGCCTATGTTGCTCCCACTGACTTTGGCTAGACTCTGCCCATTATCCGTCCTACAAGTGTTGAAAATTTTGGGCAAGACACCCCTTGCCCACCCCTAAATTTAAACAGGAAGAATTCGACATACCCCACCACTTTACGCATTTTCATACCAGTATAGAGGTTTGCTATCACCCAATAATTGGCGGTTCCCCCTGACCTCGGTCTCCAACGATTCCCCGATGCACCGGTCAACCCTTCTTGGGTCGATTAGGCTGCAAGAAACCCACGCCAAAACTCACGACGGTTCCCCCTTTCTGAAGCGCTAGAAATACGGTCTATTGTGGACTTGCCAGGAGTAAATCCAGACGTTTCCGGTCTCTGGTGCCCGTGGGTGGTTCGATCCTTTTTTCAAAATGTGGGCGAGAACCTTCCTGGTATCTGAGCAGTAAAATCCCACGGTGTTGCTACAGTCCCATCGTCCCCTTTTCCCTTTTCCAGAGGGGGATACCCGCCCCTCAGCAGGTCAGGGGAAGGTACCAGACTGCCAAATGGCAGTCGGACTTATCGGGCCCCAGCCAAGGGTTTTAACCCCCCACCTTTCGTTCGGGGGGATTCCATATGCCTGAGCTTTCCCCACTTTTCCGCTTGGAAATCGCCAGCCTAACCTCTGTTGGGGTAGGGTTCCTCGTGATGGGTGGGTCCGGCACAGGCCGGGGCACTCGCTTGCATCCAACTAACTGTTGGGGGGTCCACCGGGTACAACTGTTAAAAAAAATCTCACCCAACGTTCACAAACCCCCAACATGATCTGAATACCGTCCATCCGCTGTCGGACTGCAGCTCTGTGGGGAGGGCTTGGGGTTCATTTTTCTCAGGGCTTGGTAGGGGGGCGAAGGTCTTTTACCAAAAATGGCCTTCAACCCTCCTCAGCAAATTCCTGATAGACTTTTCCCTTGTCCCTTCTCAAAGTTCCGACCTACCCCCATGGAACTCGCAAGATTTGATTCCCTTCACCCCGGCCTTGCGACACCTTCAGTGCCCAAATTTTCCCGGGGAGATGGAATTCTGCCTTGCCCTTTGGGGCACCCCAAAGGGCCCTCCTGAGCTGCTTCGAGTGTTAACGCTTAAAGGACCCCCACAGACAACGGTCCTCGGTTCGGGTTTTTCTGTAATCGGTCAGAACTCCCTGGCGAACCCACGGCACACCCTCCTCCCTTGTCTGTCGTGAAACCCTTAGGGGGCCACTGAGGGAGGGGGAGTTTTGAAGTGACCCGCAGGGTGCCACACACCTTTATGGTGGTGCCACAACGCACCCCCGGTAACCCTGCAGTTCTGGGGATCCTCTCGCGTGCTGACAAATGTGGTCATCTCCTTGGCCACTTCCCCGTATCCTGTACCAAAGCCAGCGTGCGAGTTGGAGCGCGGGTACCAGGGGGCCAGAGATCCTCATTTCTGGGCCCTAGAAATCCCGGAGAAGGGAGGCTTTCCTCGCTCCTGAGCCAGGGGGCCACAGAAACATCTCTAGCCACTGGGGTTCACAGCCGGATACCGCATTAATCACCCAAAAAATGCGAATGCCCCTCGCCGGGGCAATCGTCCCCCCCCCAAATCAATTTTGGGGCGTAGAACGCCTCTTTCACGTCGGTTTTATATACACGGTAGGAGCTATACAGCAATAAAGACAAAAACCCAAAAACAGCTCTCTAAATGCTATACGCTCATCCCCCGGTGTCCCTCGATACCGCGGGCTGAATCACTGAGATGACTAGGCTACCCTGGAGGTGGGACCATCGCTGGGGCCCGACCATAGTAGGTAACCCCCCACACTTTTTCGGGGGCCGGCTCCAGGTCTTCTCACCTCTGAAGGGCAGCCACCTCAACTCCCGTCGCTTCAATTTCCCTGTCAGAGGTAACCGCTCACCTGCCGCAAGGGCCGGATGTTCCAAAGGGCCCACCCGGAAAGCACGCCTGAGGGAAGCCCGGGTGGGCACTCCCGGGGACCCACCTCTGGGCCGCCCCCCGCCCAAAACAGCCCCAAATAAAGGGGGTCGGAGGCTGTGGGACTGCCTATCCACCTGTGGGGGTTCCCCAGGGCTTTCCCCCCCAACTTCATGGTGGGTTGGGGCCTGCCCGGGCGCAGGGGGGGACAGTAAATTTCTTCCCAAACCCGCACCCCGCATTTTTCCTCCCACGGGAACCCCACCCCTTACTTTGGGGTGGGAGGACAACAAAACCCCCCCCCCAGCATTTCCATTTACTTTAGACGTTGCCAGGGTCATTCTGGGGGGGGGGCTGGGGAAAAGGGCCCCCCCCCCCCCGAGCCGTCCATTACCCCGGGGCAGGGGGGAGAGTTGGGGAAACCAGAACTGTCCACCCCGGCGGGGGCCTAACCGTACCCCTGGGGGCCTCCTGCTGCTCCGAATCCCCCCCAATTTAGCCTGGGGCCGCAAGTACCCGTTACCCATGGGGCCCGAGGAGGGACGCGAAGTCTTGATGAGGGGGGGGCTGTGACCTGGTAGGGAACTTATGCAGAAGCTGCTCCCTTTTTTTGCACTGCTAGCCAGGGGGGGAAAACTGCAAGCGAGAAAGGGTGCAACCTTAAAACTACTACTCCCCACCATCGCTTCACATCACCATGGCGTAACACCCCCCACATGTATATATTACATATATATATATATAATATTTTTTATAAATTATATTATATATTATATTTATATATTATATATATTTTTTTTTTTTTTTTTTTGTCCCTTTTTTTACAAAAAAATTATTTAAAAAAAAATATATATATATATATTAAATATATATATATATATATCTATATATATTATTTATATATATAATTTTTTTTTTTTTTTTGTTTTTTTTTTTGTGTTGTTGTTAATATTTATTATATTTATATATTATATTATATATATATATTATAATATATATATATATATTATTATAAAAAAATTTTATATATATATTATAAAAAAAAAAAATATATATTAAAATATATTTTATTTTTTTTTTTTTTTTTTTTTATTTTTTTTTTATAAAATATATAATTTAAAATAATATATATTAAAAATATATAATATAATATATATATAAATAGTTTTTTTTATATTTTTATATATTTATTAAAAAATTTTAAATTTGTATATAATTAAAAATTTTATTAAATATATAATAAATATAATAATATATATAATATATATTTTATATTTTTTAATATTTTTATATATAAAATATAATATTATATATCTAATATATATATATATATATATAATGTTTATATATATATATTAATATTTTTATATTTTTTATATTTTTTTATTTTAAAATAAATAAAATTTTTTAAAAAATATAATCTTTATTATTTAAAATAAAATATTATATTTTTATATAATTTTATCTTTAATTTAAAAAATATTTTTATATATTTTTATATATATATAAAAAATTTTTATATTTATATTTTTTATATTTTTTTTTATTTTAATATAATATTATTATAATAATATATATATATATATATAAATATATAATATATATTTTTAAAAAAATATCCCCCCCCCCCCCCCCCCCCCCCCCCCCCCCCCCCCCCCCTTTTTTTTTTTTTTTTTTTTTTTTTTTTTTTTTTTTTTTTTTTTTTTTTTTTTTTTTTTTTTTTTTTTTTTTTTTTTTAAATTTATAAAAATTTAAATAATAATATATTTTTTTAATTATACTATATAAAAATTTTAATAATCTAATTTTTTTTTTTATATATCTAAAAAAAAAATTATTTTATATTTTATTTTTTATATTTTTTAAAATTTTTACTAATTTTTGTCTTTCTTTTAAAAATTTTTTTATTTATTTATTAATTAAATTTTTTTTTTTTTCTTTTTGGTTTTGGGGGGTTTTTGTTTTTTTTTTTTTTTTTTATTTATTTTATATTTATAATTAAATTTAAAATTTTTCCTTATTAATTAATATATTATATTTTTTTAAAAATATATATATCTTTTAATAAATATAAATAATAAAAATTTTTAAAATTTTAGATTATATAATATTAAAAACAAACAAACCACAAAAAAAAATAATATATATATTTATTATATATTATTAATAATATATTATAATTTATTATTATAAAATATAATAATAATATATATATACTTACATGTATGTATGCATGTAGCATATATTCATATAAGGTTCTCTCAGTGAAGATTGTTACTACTAAAAAAAAAAAAAAAAATTTGAAGTTTTTTTATAATTTTTTAAAATTGTAAAATTTTTTTGGTTTTTGTAAGTAAATTTTTGATGAATATAAATTTTTCTAGTTTTAAGATTATTTATTCTCTTTCAGGAAAACGTCTTTCCCTCTTGGCACTGTATGAAGCAGTGCATCTGAACCGAAACTTCATCACTGCCCTTACCACAGCAACTGACCCCTCGACCCCCCCTTCCCCTGCCAACACTCTCGATCGCGGCAGCACTCCTCCAACCACAGACGTCAATGACCAGAACAACCCTGCGCCAACAGTAGAATTGGAAGCCACGTTACAGCCTACCAATCTTCTTGTCACTTTTCTTGAATATTGGTAAATGTTTTTTAATTTTTTGGGGGGGGGGTTTTTTTATTAAAATTTGTATTGTTTTCCCTTTTCGTTGGGGTTTTTTGGAAATGGGTTTCTGGAAAAGGTTCCCCTTGGTTCTTTTTCTGGCCTTAGAGATCCCATACCCTTTTAAATAGGGAAGTTTTACTACCCCGTATTCTGATATTTTAAAGTTTTTTTGTCAATTTAGACTCATTACACGTTATGATAATGTTAGAAATGTTATTGTTTTACTGTTATCTTTTTTTCTTTTTTTTTTCTTTTTTTTTATTACTATATCTTAGTTCTGACCAAAGAGAGAGGGAGAGAGAGAGGGAGAGAGGGGAGAGGGGGAGAGAGAGAGGGGGGGAAGAGGGGGAAAGGAGAGGGAGAGAGGAAGAGGAGGGGGAGAGAAGGGAGAGAGGGGGGAAGGGAGAAGAGAGAGGAGAGAGGAGAGAAAGGGAGGGGAAGAGAGAGAAGGGAGAGGAGAGGAGAGGGGAGAAGAGAGAGGGAGGAGGGGAGGGAGGGAGAGGGAGAAGAAGGGGGGAAGAAGGAAGGGGAGGGGAGGGAGAGAGGCGGTTGGAAGAGGGGCGGGAGGGGGGGAGAGAGAAGAGGTGGGGAGAAAGGGGGAAGGAAAAGGAAGGTAAGAAAAAAAGGGAGAGAGAGAGGAGAGGGGAAGAAGAAGAGAGGGGAGAGAGAGAGAGAGAGAAGAGAGAAAGAGAGGAAGAGAGAGAAGAGGGGAGGAGAGGGGGAGAAGAAGGGAAGGTAGGAAGAGACGAGGAATAAAAGGGGGGAAAAGGAAAAGAGGGGGAAAAGAGAAAAAATAATAGGGGAAGAAGAGAGAGGGAGAAAAGAGAAAAGAGAAAGATAGAAGAGAGAAAAGAGAGAGGAGAGAAGAGAGAAAAGAAAAAAAAAGGGAGAGAGAGTGAGTTGTGTGTGTGTGTGTGTTTTTGGTGTGTGTGTGGTGTGTGGTGTGTGTGTTTGTGTGTGTGTGTGGCATGCTGTGTGTGTGTGTTTTGTGTTTTGAGTTGGAAAAGAAGGGGTTTGGTCAAATAAAATTTTTTTAATTTTATTACTTCTACTGTATACAGAAAACCCTCCCTTAAAATATTTATAAAGTATGTGATATTTTGTTGTTTAAAAGTAATTGACTGTGAAGCCTTTGTTTTTGTAAGCCAGTTGTTACCAACAAATTATATTAATTACATGTCTTAACCATCCTTCACACCCCAGCTCCATAGTAATGCAGGACACAAAGACAGAGGAGAGCCTGAACAACGTCAAACTCTGCTTCATCATTATCACATGCATTGCCGAGGACCAGTACTGCAATCTGCTGCTTCTTGCCAACCTGGGGTTTTTCACAAATCCCTTCCACCCCCTCCCATGAACTCGCAAAAGCATACCAAGAAACCCTCATGCCCCTCCATTGGCTGTGCAGGGGCCTAGGGGTTTGTGCAATTCATACAGGTGTTGTAGTCTTCTTATTCCATATTTGGATACAATGGAGAAGACTTTTTGGGCTTCTTCTTCTTCTTTTTTGTCTTTCTCTTTCTCTTCCTTTTTCTTCTTTCTCATCATCGTTCATCTTCTTTTTCATCATCTTTCTTCTTCTCCTCCTTCTTCTTCTTCTCCTCCTTCTTCTCCTCCTTCTTCTTTTCCTCCTTCTTCTTTTCCTCCTTCTTCCTCTCCTACTTCTTCTTCTTCTTCTTCTTCTTCTTCTTCTTCTTCTCCTTCTCCTTCTCCTTCTCCTTCTCCCTCCTCCCCTTTCCCCCCCTCCCTTCCCTTCCCCCTCCTCCCCTCCCTTTTCCCCCTCCCCCCTCCCCCCCCCCCCTTTTTCCCCTTTTCCCCCTCTCCCTCCTCCTCCTCCTCCCCCTCCCCCCCTCCCCCTCCTTCCTCCCCTTTTCCCCTTTTTTTCCCTCCTTCCTCCTCCTCCCTCCACCTTTTTCCCCTTCCCCCTCCTCCCGACCACCCTTTTTTTAAACCCTCTATGTTAAATTTTAAAAATTTCTCTTTCCCCTTAAAATTTTTTTCCCCCTTTCCCCCCCCCAGGGAAATTTTAAAATTTTTGTTTATGTTTAAAATTTCCCCCGGGAAGTTTTGGGGAATGTTTTAAAAAAAAAAAAAATGGGTTTTTCCCGGGCTTCCCCCTGCTACCAAAAACTAAACCCCCTTTCCGCTGCCTTTCAACTGGGAAGGACTTGGGGGCTCCCCTGATTGCTCTTGCCAAATTCCTTGTCACTAATGAGGCATATCTGGCCAAGAAAATGAACATCTTCCAGTTAGCACACCAGGTAAAACAATAGCAATAATTAATTATTAAATTTCTGCTTTTTGTCTTTGCAATAAAAAAATTATTTGTTTTTTTTTTGTTTCTACTAAAATTTTTAATTTTTTTCATAAAAAATTTTAATTTGTGTCCCTAATGCATGTAACCAAAATTTAATTCACACTTTTGTTTTTGGGTGGGTTTAAATTTAAAAATTTCCAACCAAGGTCCTGAATTTTTCAAATTTTTTTCATCACATATGGGACACTTTCCTCTCACACCATCAACTTATGAGCTCTACTAGAAATCAGAGGATGCACCAGTAGACCTTTTTAAAAGTCTTGGAATTTTAGAACAGAGGAAAATTTTCCCCAGAAAAGGTTGGAAATACAATGAACTATTTATTCTTTTGTAATTGATACAGATCTTCCGTTAAGGAAAATGTGGTTAACATTTCCTTTTTTTTTTGGTTGGTTTTTTTTTTTTTTCCTGCAGGGATTTGAGAAAAATTACCCATGAGCTTACGGGTATTCAAAACAATGGGATTACAAAGAAAGTGCAAAAAGCTCACAAAATCCTAGGCAACGTCGGTGATTTTATATAGGAGAGGGTTAGTCAAATTGTGTGAACATTTAAAGTGGGCAACTGCTCGCCTTTTTTTATTTTTTTTTGTAATAAAAATGGTTTTTTTTTTTTCAAAAGGTTGAATAAAAATTTTTTTTTTTTTTTTACCTTTTTTTTGGTTTTTTCCCCCTTTGGGTTTGGGGGATTTCCCTTTAAAATTCAAG
>NW_023664534.1:0-13707 GCF_015228065.2 Penaeus monodon
TAATAAATAAAAAAAAAAAAAAAAAAAAAAAAAGAAAAAAATACCCCGGGGCACTTTTTTGAATAAACAGCTTGTTTGGGGTTTTTATACGGTAAAATACCACCCCACCCGCCATAAAAGGGAAAGTGGCAAAAAAGCTGCAACCTATTCACTTTCCCCCACGGGAGATGATTTTGATTCAATAAAGATCTAACAATGGATGAGCTTTCCGGCCCTGAACCTGTAGGGGAACACCAAATTTTTATGACATTTATTTGCTAAAGTGAAAAATAAAATTTTGGAAAAAACCCATTTTTCCCCAAATTTTGCTTTTTCGCCCACATCATTCCCATTTGAAAGGGGGGGGATACCTAGGTGAAGGTCTTTGGAACAAAATTTTTAAACAGTAGGCTTTGCATTTTTTAAATTACAGTAATTTACCTTTTACAAACAGGGCGGCTTCCGAAAGGGACCCAAAAACTCTCGTCTTTTAGTAAGCGGGATAGTCTATTAAAAGAGGAAATTTGCCAAAAAAAATTTTTTTTGTTTTCAGTAAGACACATATATTTGGCGATTGGCCTACTCGAAACTTATGTTTTTTGGTTACGTGGAAACTTCCCTTGTTTTATTAAAATTTCATTTCTGACAGAACTGTGCTGTCAAATTTTTTCCGAAAAATGTCACTTTTTGGACATTTTGTCCAGGCAAACGGGGTCCCCAAAAGGAAGTTCTTGTCCCCAACTTATTTTTATGCATGTACGCTGATGATTGTGATTAGGGCTTTCCAGCAATAATGCATTCTCAGCAAATGCACCAATTTGGCAGGAATGTTTCAAAAAACGGGGGCCCCTCCAGGGGGGGGTTTTTAATTTTTCCATTAAAAGTGTATTGGGGTAATTTTTTCAATAGGAGGTACCGAAATCGGCAAACTCTAGAAAACCCCCAATACCCATTAAAAATTTGCTAATTTTTTGGGCTCCCTTTTGATAGTAACTAAATTTGGAAAGCCCCAATTGGTCATTTAAAAAAAAAATTTAAAGAGCTTAAATTTTTAAAGTGCATTTGGGGTAATAAATGGGGAGCCAATGACAGCTTTGCTAATGGTATAAAAAACCCTTTAGGTCTAAATAGGTTATGGGTAAAATTGTGTTGGTTGGGTCGGCCGTTTAAAATTTATTTTTTTCCTTTGGGGACCCTGAAGTGCACTCGTATCGGCGCTTGGGGTGGAGTGGGAGTACCTCCCCTTCGACTCAGACCGGCCTTAGCCTAAGCTATGCGCAAAGGTGGCTCGAGACCAGACCCACCCTAAGGCAAGGATGCACTAGGCCCTTGGCCACGAGACTCCACCCCTCGTCGAGAAGTCGGTATAATCTTTTACCATAATCCCGGGTTCATTAAAACAAGCGCCTGGGAAACCCCAATTTTCCATCAGGAACCCTGGTTTTTCCATCCCCAAAGGGTAGGTCCCGGAGGGGGACCCAATTGATTGATTGATTTTTAAAAAATCTCCCGGGTTCAACAGCAAAGGGTCATTGGGGGCGAATACCTTTTTAAATAGAAAATATTAAAATTTTTAAAACTTTAAAAATCTTCAAAAAAAACATCTTAAAAATAACAAAAATAGATTAAAAATCAAAGCATAAATTATGCTTAAGTGCAAAAAAATTATTGCATAAACATTATGCAAAATTAAATTTTTATGAAAATATTGTCCCCCAAAGGAAATTAATAGACCCCTAGTCCAAATCTTCCCCCAATAATTTAGTGTATAGGGGAAGACAAGTACAAAAGTCTTTGGTCTGGAATGGCATATCTTTCCACTACAGTGCATCGTTAATGGCTCTTGGACCTTCAAAAAGTGCTTTTTTTAGCCATCACGGCCCATAAATCATTTTGGTCCCCGATTCTTATTCTTGTCAATAAACTTCCCTTTTCGGTTGGGAGGGAGCTAGTCGCCAATCCCCAAGTCTCTTAAGCTCCAGTTTTTTCTGGGGGTATGCCCTCCATTTTTCCCTCCATTTTCCAAAATAACTTCTGAGCGGGGTTTCAGGTCGGTGTGTGGGAGAGGAAAACGATCATCACAAGGGCTGACGGCAGTCCCTTTGGCCTTTATCAGCTGCTCTTTTCCCACTGATACCAAAACCTGGCCCCCCCAACATAGATTATCTTTTTTGTGTGATATCATGCAACCCAAATCTTGACCTCCCTCATACGGGATGGATGAGTTAAGCTCTTGATTGCTTAAAAAGGCACTACGAGAGTCGGAATATTTTCACAATAAATGGTTTTGAAAAGATCTTAGTCTCTTAACGCTGTGGGGGAGGGCATGAAAACTCTGCATAATTCGGGCTGCTAGAAAAAGATCCCCGTGCAGTTTTCCTTCTCCCACTGGGGAAAACCCATGCCATTTTAAATTTTAAAACACTGTAAAAAATTGATCTGCCCCCGGTATGTAGAAATGTGGAAGAAATTTCTCTCGGATTCGCTTCAGATCTCCCCCCTTTCCCCAATTTCCCGATAAATCCGCTCGATTTGATTAGTCAAGGGGGAAAATTGGGAATTCCCAACAGCCAGAACCTAGAGTTTTAAATTAAGATCTTTCCACAAGAACCCCCATTCTCCTACCATGGGATGGCTATCTTCAAGGGGGTTGAAAACCAAGGGGTGTAGGAACCTGGAATCCTTTGTAGTTCGTGTATAAATCGGTTTCTTTTTGGTTTGAAATGAAAGGGGTGGTTCTCCACTCTCAGATACAGGGATCCACAGGTAAAAGCCTGAAAGCCCCAAAACGTTTTTGGGGAGATTTCATTATAAACCGGTTTTAACTCCTAGAACGGGGATTTGCAGATGAAAAGCTTCACATCCAATAAAGTATACGAAAAAGCGTGGGTAAAGCGAAAAGCTTTTGTGCGGTCGCCCCCAAGATAGATGTAAAAACCCGGCAAAATATAAGTGCTTTTTTAGCCTTTATTTCAACTGTTTGAGTAGGCACCCATGTAAGCCTTGAGTCAAAAAATTAGACCCAAGTATTCCCCTTTTGGAAAATTTTGCGTGGGTTTGCTCCTAAATGGGGGAAGGATGGAAATTTTTCCTCGTTTGTGGAAATCATAGCCATGGTCTTGTTTGGGAAAATTTTAACCCATGTATGTTGTCACGTACAACCTGATTTTTTGCCCCCCGCATGTGTCCTTGCACATCCTGTAAGTTTCCTCTTGAGCAGTACAGTGAAAAGTCATCCCATACAGTTTACTGAACAAAAATTTGGAACAACCTTTAAAATGCATTTATGCAATGGCAAACGGGGTTCACATTTAAAGACACCCCCTTGGGGGCCCCTTTCCCAGCGTCTTCCGGTTGGGAATCTGTTTCCCACCCGAACTCAAAATTTCCTTTTAGAAAGGGGAAAGTTTTGTTAAAGGTAGGAAAATGCCCCTCTAAAACCAATGTCATACAACTTCTTGAGTATGCCATGTTTCCCAAGTAGTATCATAAGCCCTTTTCAAGGTCAAAAAGACATGTGACGTTGCTGTGCAAAGGGAAATTCGTTAGCGTTTCCTCCTTAAGGCATCTGTGGTCATCCCCTTTTCTAAAACCCATTTTTGATATGGAGTCAGCACTTTTTCCTTTTCTACGCCTTCCCCTAAAGTTTACCATTTTTTCCTCACTTGCGGGTGCAGCTGGTGGGGGAAAATTTGGGTTTTAAATTTTCTGGGTGGAAAACACCCTTTGCCAGGTTTGGGCAGGAATAAAAGGGGCTTTTTTCTATTGGAGGCACTGACCCCCCCCTATATATCCTATGAAAAGGCCCAACAAAATTTTGGGGATCTCTCTGGTAAGTGGATATCTTTGGGTATGGAATATCCACTCCCGGGGAGTTTACGGAGAGCTGCCCAAAACGAGTCCATCTCCTTTCGCAAAAATGGCAAGTTATTGGAAGTTCGCTGCAGTCCTACTGAGAACGACACTGGGTGTCGTTCCTGTTCACCCGAAAAATGGGAAATTTGGGGGTGTAAGATCTCCGAGGAGATCTCTGCCATGGGTTTAGCAGCTCATTAGAACACTTTTTTATCTGTATGATTTTGCCATCAATCTTCAAAGCGGTGGGGACAGTGATGTGCTCTTTTTCCGCGATCTTATCACCTTGTCCCATACCCCTGCTAAAGGGGGTCCCAGAGTAATCAAGGAGAATACTGTCTCCATGAGTCCGTCTGGCCTCCTTTAGCACTCGCCGGTTCTTGGGGGTTTTTTTAATGGTCAAAGGTACATCCCGGGGCGTCGTTTTTAATGCCTTTTTGCGCTTTTCTTGCTCCGACAGCTTGTTGGGATTTATCAGAATACCAGGTACCCGGGGGTCGCGGTAAAAGCCCTACTTTTTTGGGAAGGGGTTTTGCTCAAGGGGGAATTCTTTATGTGAAGTGATTTAAAAGCATCTTTAAACACTGGAAAACATTACAGATCCATGCAATATGCATTTATTAAAAAAAATTCCGTCGAGTTTTAAGTGCCTCTCGCACCCATTGGCGGAATACCCTTTACCCGCAAAAGATTTTAAAAAGGGTTCTTCCTGTAAGTCTTTCCCTAACTGCAAGTGAAAAATTTATCTGTGAATAGGTGAGAAAATGAAATCCCCGTTTGAATTGGAATGTGTGGGGGTGCACTGTCAAAAAAAGATCTACCTTTTGGAGCAAAGGGCTCCCAAAGGGCCCCTTCCCCGAGGGTTTCACAAAGTGTCTCCCCAGAGGGGATTTCCGGGCCCTTGAAAACTCCAAGATAGAAATGTTGGGGAACTGCCCAAGTATATCTTTCCAAATCATTTTTGTTTAGATTATGGGAGGAAGTAGTTAGATGCAAAAAGTGTAAGGTGGTCAACCTATTCTCACAGCCTCACCCACAGGTTTCCTGCGGTGGATGGCCTGGAAAGGAAAATTTTGATACCATTTTTCTGCTACCCTCCCTGAGGGCCTTGTCAAAATCCCATTGGCTTGAATTTGGAATCCTCTCAGGGAAAAAGGATGTTTCCCGCATAATCTCTTGTAGGATACACAAAACTGGGTTACTGAAGCTAAGTGTTTTCAGTTCTTCCCATTTTTCATGAATTTTCCCCGCAGTTCCATTGGGTTTTGGGGATCCGTTTTTTAAAAAAATTTTTTTTATAAGGTGTTTGGGACCCTGTGGTCACTTTTGCCCCACCTTTAGGCTGTCCCTTTCCCCGGATCTTGGGGGATCTTTTGAGGGGTTTTTTACCCGTGGAATAGTTTCCACAGGTTCCCTTTTAAGGCTCGGATTTCTTTGCCTGGGAAAAAAGGACCGGGCCCTTTTCTTCAGGGGGATTCTGCCTACGCAGAGGCCCTGTGGATTTGGGGGGAGCTGGAGCTTTTACCGGAGGGACCCTGAGCCTTCCTGACGGCCCAAAAACCCACCTTAAAAAGAGCTTTGACAGGGTGGGCCTTTTCCCGGGCAAGGGCAAACCCAGCCTTTGCTTCAGGGGCATTCTGCCCATCAGCAGAGGCCCCTTTTGGATATGGGGCGCTGGGGTGTCACCATTGAGGCCTTGGAGCCCACCCATGGCTCCAAAGACCCTTTCTTTGGGGGAGGAGTCTCCCCAATAACCCCCCACTCTACTGTTTTCCTTTGGGGAATTCCCAGAGCGTTTCAGCAAATTTTGGAAAACTGAGGTTTTTAAAAAAGTGGAGAGTGGTTTTGGTTTTTAAGAGCATTGGAGGGAAAAGGGTTTGGAAAGGGGGGATGAGCCAAACCAAGCAAAGGATTTACCTGGCTGGCAAAGGCAGTCGCTTTGCCTCTGGAAAACTAAATTTTTTCCTTTCCCTTATTATCAATATTTTTTCTCAAATTTGTACCCCTTTTTTTCTGTTTTTAAGAAGCTTCTGAGCTTTGCATGGTAACAGCATAACAGTTGCTCTCCTGATACCTGTCGTACCACACTTTTCAAATCTTGGTTGTCCCTTTACTTAAAACGGCAAGAGTTGGTCCCTCCCATAACCCTGGCAGGGAAGCACCCCATGGTTGGGGACTATGGCTTTACCTTGAGGTGGTACCCTGCCTATCCCTCTAGTTTCCCCTCTAAATTTCTCCTCCAAATTCCCCATTTTAGGTTTTTCCCGGGGAAAACAATTTTCCCTTCCACTGTTGAGGGTTTTGTGAAACATGAACTTTAGCCCCAGGGATGTCGATTTTCGCAGCAGACGGTCACTCTCGTCTGGGACGAAAAATCAACATTGGTACATCCGCTGTGGGGTGATGCAGATACGTTGACATACTTCAAAAATTTTTCGAGTCTTTAAAAATCAAGATCCTGATTTATACACCTTAATGGTCTTCACTACTAGGTACTTACTATATGAAATGTTTTCCAAATTTACCAGGTAAAAATTTCCTTATGGATTTAGGGGGACTTTTCCCCCTTTTTCCTGGTTGGGCCCCCGGGGAAACCCTTACGATTTTCCCCTCTTGCCCTTTGGAAGCTGGAAAGGTTCCAAAGTGAAAAACGTGAGTTCCAGAGGGATGGTTGGGGGGTTCGTAGGGCGTCAGGAGAGAGTTTGATCTTTTTAAAAATTTTTAGTATCATACAAATGGAATTTTTTCATTTCCTCACCCCCCACCCACCATGGATCCAACGTGAAAAGCTTAGTTGGGGCTCAAAAACTCCCAACAGCCCCAGGGGTATGGGAAATATACCAGCCCTATTTCCTACTGGTGGGAGTCGCGGGGGCCTATGCGCTACCGATAAATAGTACCTGCTGACCCTGCCTATTTGACCACCGATTACTTACTGGGCCCCTTTATAACCACCCTCTACCAGAAAAAAGGACCAAAGAGGGGTTTTTGTTAGCTGCAGGGGGCACGTGCGCTCGCTCAACCTCCCGGACTCCTGTCTCCGGTAATACGGGATGCCACGCACGGAAAAAAAACGGGGAGAGTTTTCCCGGTCCCAAAAGGAATGAAACCAGGGGGGGTGCCCATCCCCCCTCAAGGGCCCTTTGCCCAGGGGCCATTTTGTTCATCCCTCACTGGGAACCCCCCCAGTAGGTAGCCCTTGGTCCCGGTCACCCGATTTGGGGCCTCAAGCCCCCCCCCCGGAAAGGGGCTTATTAGGGGGAGGGACGCCAGAGGTTCAGAGATCCTTGTTACATCTCTCTTTTTTCATATATATACCAACGGCTCCAAGACAGATGAGTGTGTGGGTGCGGGTGTATGGTCGACTGAATGTGAACTAAAGTTCAGACTGCCGAATCATACATCGATCTTTCTTGCTGAACTTTTTAACCATTGATAAAGCCATTAATTTTGCACTATCGACGACCCACGATAGAATAGTTATTTTTTAAGATGCATTAAGTTCACTTAAAGCTATATAATCATTAGAAACCACTAAAAATGAACTACTGGGTAATATCATTCGTAAGTTACATGGTGCCAACAAATCAATCAAGCTAATATGGGTACCAGGCCACTCTGGCATCCATGGCCATGAACAGGCTGACAAACTAGCCGGGTGAACTGGCGATCTGGACACTACCATAGTTCGTACAGATCTCAGGTGTTTTGTGTCTCTTATAAAAGCAAAAATCCATCTCCTGTGGCAAAGTGAGTGGACCAACCTCCAGCTGACAGAGTCAGAATAAAGATAGAACCGTGGGACACATCCCACAGGAAAGAAGGGAGGAGGTGGTGTTGGCCCGCCTTAGGGTCAACGCTACAAGATTGACACAACTCACTCCCTACATAGAAAAGAAATACCCTCCACAGTGCCAGACATGCAACGCTACCCTGACAATAGACCACATATTAACAGCATGTCAGATCTATAATAACCACAGGCAAAATATATATTATTTCAGATTAAAAAATAAGGATTTCATAACTTCAAATCTTTTGTCGGATGATAAAAAATAAGAAGTAAAGTAATCGCTTTTCTAAGGGAGACAAAACTTTATGACCTTATATAGATTGATAGAATAAATAGGATCCATTGGCTTAATAACCTTGACCACATGCCGCCAGGAAAGAAAGAAAGAATACTGTTATTATTATTATTGATGTTTTGATTATTAAATTATTAAATATCGATGACATTAAAGACAAAGAAATAATGCAAGACGTCGAGGAAAGAGTAAACAGATGAGATAGGTAGGACTTATAACTGACACTTATGTGTAATACAATAAATAACTTATATTACAGTGGGAATGGCATGTATTCTTGTCATACGTACCAATTGGGTTAAATGCTCAATTTGAACTTTAGTGGCTGGCCAATGAGGCCTACTTGTCGTTAGTAGTAAAGTTTTCCGCAGACTTTTTTGACCTTGACCCTCTCCCTGATACCTGATTCACATCTTATTTATTTTGTCTTGTCAAAATTCTCTCAATGTATACATTTCAGCTATTTGTTCCACTGATAAGAACTCTTGAAGTGTTCGAATGATAAGATTTAATTCCGTTTCTTATTGTGTCTTTTCATTTTGTTTACATGTTACTTTGTTTGTGTTCACACACACACACACACACACATATATATATAATATATATATATATATATTATATATATATATATATCTATATATTATTGTGTGTGTGTGTGTGTGTGTGTGTGGTGTGTGGTGTGTGTGTGTGTGTGTGTGTGTGTGTATGTGTGTGTGTGTGTGTGTGTGTGTGTGTGTGTGTGTCTAATGTATTCCGTAATAGGTTTGCCCGTCAGGCGCCGAATCGTAAGCACGAAGAGGTATATCACTAGAGCCTACAATATGTGCAGCAACCGGGCTGCCTTTCTCTAAGAACTGTCTAAAAACAAAAAACAAAACAATTCTATACAACAAATTGGTACACATTACTGTTGTTCAATAAAATAACTAAAGTTTTTCTGTACAAGAAATTCTTCAACCAGCATAAGTATGTAAAACTACAATAAGGAAACAATTAAAAACACTCTTGCGAAATAACTACCCCCAGATTATGTTTACTTTTGTTTTCAGTAACACCAACACTATAGCAAAGTTCATGAAACAACCCATGGACTGCAGTTCTGGCTTGTGTTCTAATGCGGTGTATTTATTTAACTAGCTGCCAAGCTAGGTCCGTGGGATCAATCTTCGAACATAAATGCAAGTCCTTCAGAACTGGCCACCCGCCAGTTCTTTTCGGCAATAAGAGAGCATTCACTCATACCCTTTTTTTAACGCAGATTTCAGTACTGTATCGGAATCCCTCCACATGAGGTCAGATCTCAACAACACAACCTCAGCAACTAGCTTGTTCACCCATTAGACTACTTCTTACCATAAACAACCTCTGGTTTGTTTAATGTACGTTTTTACATCACAAATATTTATATTTATGATTTATAATTTGTATACATTTCTTGTATTGTGTTCACGTTTGTATTGTTGTCTTTACTTTAAGTATTGTGTTTACATTGTTTATTTACGTATTTTGTAAAAATCCAGAACCTTCTCTTGATAACTGAGTTTAACGACCTTATTATCTGTTTACAGCATTGAGAATGAAAGCTTGTGTCATTCTTCGATACGTTTGATAATAAAGATGAGATTCTTCACGGCCGTGTTAATATACCTCTTTGTGCTTACGATTCGACGCCGGAGAGGCAAACCTATTACGGAACACAGACACCACCACATATGTATATATATTATATATATAATATATATATATATATATATATATATATATATATATATATATATATAAACAACATTATTTACACACCCTCACACCCCACCCCACACACACACACACACACACACACTCTCTCTCTCTCTCTCTAAACTCACACACACACACACACACACACACACACACACACACACACACCCCACACACACCACCCCACAATATATTATATATATATATATATATATATATATATTATATATATATATATATATATAATATATAATGATGTATTATCGCTTAATTTTCATCTATCAGGGATGGTTCCAAACACTCCATGAGTAGAATAATTAATCACCTTGAAGTATATCCAGATCAAAATTCAGAGTAAGTTTTATTCAACCTGCAAACAGTAATTCAAACTGCTGAAGCAGCAACAAAACAAAATATTCCATAACAATGAAATCATAGAAAAGATTAAATGATAAAGTAACAAAAAAAAAAAAAAAAAGTTTCAGCAATAATAATAATATCATTGTACTACTCAAATATAAAATATGAATCATATTGAATCTATTGGAATTGTTATTACAAGAATTAACAATATCATATCATGCACGGATGGAACGCTGACACAAATATCCTTCACATATGTATCACGTATGATTTTGTCACCAATTTCCCAGTACGGAGGAATCCGTCTTGCTGTCCTTTGTAGTGCTAAAACTGATATAACACTACTTCGCTTATCCCCAAAAGCAACCCTAGTCAGCACATATTCTTCTGGAGGCAGTTCTGTGTTCATTGATCTCTTCTTCAATTTGTTTTCCAATACCTTTTAGAGGTATTATATCTATTTCTTCAACTTTATAAGAACAATTTGAATGATTAATCCTGATCATAGCACAATTCAATTTCAACATTAATTCAGTTGAAGGTGATCCTCTGATACAATAACCAAATGGATTCTTCATCAGTTGAAGATTTCCTACAGTTTTCAATACAACAGGTATTAGTCCGGCATGATCAGTTCCCAAATTAACAGTTCTATTTTGCCCCAGGGCCTACATATCTTTAACTTCGAGGCCTCAAGAATTTCCAGCATTTTTGATGCATCAATTTTTGGCTCTTCAGATGTGATCTCCATAATGCCACAAGCTTCTGTTTCCCATATATTACCTTCTGTATCCATGAGTGGAACTTTATAAATTTTACTGCTTAAATTTCTTGATTCATTACCTATTTTAGTAACATTCAAATTAATATCAGTGCCATGTAATCCCAATCGCCTAGCCATCCTATGAGTTATCATTGAAATATTCGAACCAGAATCCCAGAGTGTAAGTATATCCACATTCATACCTTTCACGTAGCTCATCATAAGCAAAACTCCTCCTTTGAAATCATATTGTTCATTATTGGCATAACATTACTAGAAAACAAATCATGTAGAATAGGGTGATGCAGCCTGATACACATGTCTTTGCCATTAGTTTTCATTTCACAAAACTTTTTATCAGGACAATTTTTGCTTGTGTGACCCATTTGTAGACACCAAAAACAAACTCCGTGTTTCCGCAATGCTTCCAATTTTGACTGATTGCTCAGTTTGACAAACTCAGTATTACTGCCATGAAACCAACATCCAAATTTGAGACAGTGCACTTGCTGCATTAATCATAAATTCATTTACTTGTTTCTGATAATTCATTTGATCTACTTGAACCTGTTAACAATATCAAGAATATGTTTTAGATCTATATTTTCTTCACACTGGGCATGATGTGTAACTGTTTTGCCCAAAACCCGAAATCGATTTTCATCTTCAATATACTGCACCACATACCTTTCTCTTACTAGAAATTCTATCAACTTTGAAAATATAGATTCTTTTGGTTTCAACGACTGTTTCAATAAAGCCCATTCACGCTTCAAATTAAATGGTAATAATTTTTCAACTGCACTAACATTAGTTAGATTGTTCATTTCATCACCCAATCCCAATTTGCTTAAATCTAGCCATCCTCTTTCTATAGTATTTACTAATTCTATAAACTTCTTACCTGTACCTTCAGTAATTGGTTTAAGAGACTTTATGTCTGCTAACACAGTCTATAACATGAGTTTTGTCTCCATATTTCTGTTCTAATCTTACCATCATATTTTCATAATCTGTGATTCCTCTCACCAATTCTCCTGCACTTCCAGACAAACATTGTCTCAACACATAAGGGTCTTTTCCATGTGCAGCTACCATTAATCTTTCAAACTCATGCTTAAAAGTAGGCCACTCTCGAACATTGCCCTTAAAAGTGGGTGGTTCTAATGCTCTAACTTTTACTTTTACTTTAACATCACTCGACTTTTGATTAATTTCCATGTCACATAGATTTGTTAAAAGTGACTGAATCTTAACTCTTTCAAAGTCTAATTCCTCAATATAACGTTTATGCACTTCTATCTCTAATTCAAAGTCTGGGCCTAAGCTTGAAATTATTAGAACTTAAATTGTACACATTTTCCTTTTCATTTCAGTATCACAAAATTACAACATTTTCAAAAAATAAAACTTGTTTCTTATACAATACCACAACATAAATTCCAATGTTTTATTAATAACACACATAATTCAATATTATTTTCCATAATAATACAATATATATATATATATATATATATATATATATATGTGTGTGTGTGTGTGTGTGTGTGTGTGTGTGTGTGTGTGTGTGTGTGTGTGTGTGTGTGTGTGTGTGTGTATGTATATTGTTATTATTATATTATATTATATATAGTTATTATATATATATATATATAGATTATAGATATGATATAGATATAGATATATATATATATATATATATATATATATATATAGTGTTAATAGAAATGATAATGAAAGTGTTACACAGTATTAATGAAAATAAAGAAAACAATGTAATGATAATGGTAATGACAATATTATAATCATAGTAACGATAGGAATCAATTTTTATTATTACCTCTATTCAGATAATTATAATCTTTATAATCATCATCGTTACTAGTTTTCTTTTTGTTTCATTATCATGATCACAGTATGAGGATAACATTAACATTGATAACAACAACACAATAATGCTGATAGTAGTAGTAGTGAAAGCTGAAGTAAGAAAACAAACAAAATACAAACAGCCATAATAATACACCATCAACCATCCCGGACTTGTCCCAGGCACCAGAGAAACCACAGACTTAGCCTGACACAAAATATCGACTTAATAGCCAATACTGCCTTAATTCCCACCAGCTTAGTGATACTGGTACAGGTAATGATCCATTAAGTTCATGAAACGCGACCAAGAATGTATTGTGTCCTATGACAGCAAGGGTTTCCGAAACAGTGAGAGATCAACGATTTGTTATGGATATTCCTTTCGGCAGCATGTGTAGTGGGGTCTAACTGTAATTAAATTATACGAGAGTTGTTCCCCCCATGTTAAATCGTATGTATTATTATCAGGACCAACAACGTTCCTGGGAAGTAAAATAAAATTACTGATTGTTTGTCGTGTGCACGTAACGGGTGCTCTGCAACCCATCAGGTTCTGCTCATCCTATATTAGTTACTTCATATGTCTGAGGCAAGTTTGAATTTAGTGGTATTCTTCAAGTACATTCCGTGGGGGATAGAACATATAATAGCTGTCATAATAACTGATGTGAATAATCGCAAGGGAAAGTCCTTCTTAGGAAGCGCAGTGAATGAGATGCTTTAACACAAGAATGAAAAGCTTGCAATACATAGCTAGCTGCATTTCTCTCTCATCAGTGGAGCACAATTCCTGTCAGGGTGGCGGGTCCTACAAATTTACTCTGATATGAGGTGAAATAACTCGGTCTTACGGTTAATTTTCGGGACAACATCGCATACACGAAAAGCTATAATCTCCTTCCTGAAGAGGAATGGCATGGCAAATCTCCAATAACTTCGCGTGAAGGCTGCATCGTCGGCGAAAGTTTCGTGACTCATAGCAACAGGAAGAACAGGCACACTGCGAGCAGAGATTCCTCCCTGTTCGTGAGTAACAACAGCGTGGGA
>NW_023664535.1:5000-13706 GCF_015228065.2 Penaeus monodon
TGTTTGAGAAAGGGGACCTCTCCCCACCCTTTCCCCCTAAACTAATTTCGCTTTTCTTTCCACTTGTACCATCGACAGCCCGAAAATATTTTTGTATTGTCGCTCAGTTTTGTCTTCGTTTGCCTCTTCCTCGTTTCCTATCCCCACCCTGTCAGCAATTTTTCTCAATACTTTTACTTCCATTAATGACCAAAAAACTTTTAATTTTCCCCTTTTCAAAATTCCAACAGTCGGTCTTTCAAATTTTTTTTTCTCTACTTCATCTTCGTCTTTTTCTTCCAGTAATATGCAGTCTCGTCTGTAAAACCCATTTCAAAACTATTATATAATTATATAAAATATATATATATATAATATATATAATATAAAATATATTTCTGTAGGGAATAGATGATAAAAAAAAGGAGAGAGAGCAATATAAAAATATATATATATATATATATATATAATTATATATTATATATAATTATATTCCTCTCTTTTTATCTGTCTATTTTTTCATATATTTTTCACTTTTCTCTCTCTCTCTCTCTCTGTTTCTTCTCTCTCTCCTTCTCTCTTTTCCCCCCTTTTCTCTCTCTCTCCCCCCTTTTCTCTCTCTCTCTCCCTCCCCCCCCTCCCCCCCTCTCTCTCTCTCTCTTTTTCTCTCTATCTTCTATCGATTTATCTATCCCTAATTATCTACTATTTTTATCTACCTATTTATTTTTTTCTATCATTGTCTCCTTTTCCTCTGTTTTCTATTTTTCAAACTTTTTTATATTTTATCCCTTATCTTATACCTACCCCCTACCCCATCATGTATATGTCCCTACTCCTCTCTATCTTTTTCTGTGTCTACTCTCTGTTATCGCTTCTGACAGAATTTTTTGCAGTAGTATGTATGAATTATGTTTTTTGAATTATATGTAGTATGTACGGGTGGATGAATGTAAGGAGTTGAGTACTATTATCTGACGTCGCTCAACATAAGGATGCCCGGGCCAGGCCCGGGTTTTTAGGTTTTTGAGCTGGTCCAGGCTGAGCGCGAAAATCGGGGTCTGTCTGCCTGTCTCTCTATTTTTCCTTTTTTAACGTTGTCTGTTACCTGTGACGATAGTATGCCGTTGTATTATGAAAAAATTATGATGATTAATAATTATTTTGTGTTTTTATATTTATATATATAATATATATATTATAATATGTGTGTGTGTGTGTGTGGTGGGGGTTTTTTTTGGATGTATGTTTTGTAGATTTTTATATATATATTATTATAATATATTTATATATATATGTGTTGTGTGTGTTGTGTGTGTGTGTGTGTTGTTTTGGGGTGGGGCTGTGTGTGTCGTACAAACCCCAGTACATTAGTTGTGACTGATTTAGTGATAGTGGTATAACGGCTGGTTGGCCGGACACGCACCCGCGTGTCCGGGCCCAAACCCTCCCTGAGGGAAACTGGACGACCTTGTCACGTCGAGAGCTCGGCACGAATGATAAACTGGGGCCCCCGGCACACCAGGACCGTCTACCGGCCCGTGGCGTGGACGGAATAGGGAGCAGGTGCGGAAAAGTAGAGGCAGCTGCAGAGAATTGGGAGGACGAGGTAGGTCCCGGGTTTCCCCTGTTAACACCCTCCTATTGCCCGGCCCCCTACTACGCTACTGGCCCCTCCTCCCGTCGTCTCTTCTTCCTGGTCCTTGTATATCCATCTGTCCTCGACGTCCACACGTCCTCAAGGGGTACCAGGGCCTCCCTTTACTCGGATTCGTCAGACTTCCCGTATCCTTTTTTCCCGGTCTAAATCGACGGTTAGTGTCCACAGTTTTCGCAGTCTCGTCCGGTCCCTTCTCGGGTGCTGCTCGTCCTTATTCCTCATAATCTTGTTGGGGAGGGGGCGTCCCCTTTCCGGATTTAGGGGGGACTGATACCGCAAAGACGAGCTCCTTGAGTTGATAATCTGCGGGTTTTCCAGCGGGCGGCGCCCTTTCCGTCTGGCGATTTCCCGGTCCTTCGCTGGATTAGGGTCCTCTTCCACTGGGGATCATGGGGCAGCTTAATACCCGTTCTAAAAAAAACATCCTGGCAGCAGAATGCATCCATGGACCACTTCTGCAGAGGGGCCCCCTTTGGTGCCGTGTCGGATATCGTCGGCCCCGACTGCTATATATAGTCGGGGAACCAGATCATACACCTATGGGCCAAGATAGTAAGAGAAAAAAGAAAGGCAACAAAGAAGAGGGTGTTTAAGTGCCACTAGTCGGTTATTTATAAAAATTTTTGAAGTTTTTGATTTTTTTTTTTTACTTTAAATTTTCGTCTTTTTTGTGTGTTTTACTTTCACAAGATAAAGAAAAAAATAGGAGAGGGAGACGTCAGTAGCGTCCACATGGTCATGGCTTGGGAACTACCAATCATCTCTGATAGATATGAGAGTAGATAAGGGAAACGACAACAGCAACCGCAAGGATTTACTTAAACCAATTGTCGTCACACAGAGAAGAAATAAATCTAAAATAAGAAATGTACATTATGTATGAGTCACTCACAAATGACTGACAAATCGCGGGCAAAAGAGATGCATCATAATTTTTTCCACCTGTAACTTCGACAGCAACAACCCCATTAATGAAAAGGGTTTCAGTGTCTTGTTCTGCATAGATGAGTGAGTGAGTGTGTGTGTGTTTTGTGTGTGTGTTTTTGTGTGTGTGTGTGTTTAGTGTGTGGTGTGGGGTGTGGTGTTTGTGTGTGAGTGAGCGACACAAGCATGAATTAAAAATGAAATTGAGAGTGAGCTCACAAGAGAATAAATCACAAACACAAAAAATTAACATTAAATATTACAAAACTGAGATACATTTGTAATGCTATTAATACAAAATTATTTCAACTACCACATTGAATTCATCATTTAATGATATGCGACAGAATGTATGCATTAATGAAGGGTGACGTGAAAAGAATTTTGCAAGCTTTCTAAAAAACAAATCTCGGGGTCAGAAATTCTGAACTGCCGAGGTAACCATGTCTAGCTATGCATGTCAGACTATATCCTATACCCAAAATCCCGTAAAATGAAGCGAACTAACCCAAAAAATTTGGCTTGGGGATGTACCAAAACATGCAAGCAACTTCTAGAGGGTGAAAGGGCGTGATTAATAACAAATAACAATTCTAGCTTAAACCCTAGTCCTATATTAATTACAGACCTAACTGCAGGTCACACCGACTCGAAAGATGCCGATCGAACAAATAACTTCAGGTTTACCTGTCCCTTTACTATCGTAACGGAGATCTATTAGGCGTTATATCGGGCCTCCCTGTGCGTTGTGATATGGGGAAGATCGTAAAGCTATACTCAAAATAATAAATTTAAAAAAATCCGTTACAAGTTTCCCTTCCCAGCGCCAAAAGAACATGTCACCAATGAGCAATGTTTAAATATGCTACAGTTATCTATCTCCATGGTGTCGCAAACAACAACCAAATCATGGGGGAAAAAGAGCGGTCATCTTCTTGGCCTGAAACCCACCAGAAGGGAAAGAAAAAGTGCAGTTAGGTCAAGACGGGAAAACGGGCTATGAGAGGAGAAACAAATGATTTTAAATTGATATTCGTGAGAAAAATAAAATCATGAACGCATTGAAACAATACAAATCTCTAATAGAGAGATAAAATTAATTAAGTACATACCGTGATCACACAGTAAAGTGATTTGAGGTTATAAGAATAGTGTGAGAACCTGCCAATTTGCTGTCACTTAGCACTATTACCCAAGAAAACCACAGAAGGTTACAGCACCTACGGCTTAAAAACATTCATGGGAGAAGAAGGAAGGGGAAAAAGGCCCAAAATGTGTCCTCACATGGTTTTGTAGACACAGCCGATCCTGGAAGCTGGTCGAACGAATATCGGAGAATTGTGTTGTCCGTGTTGCAAGCCAAAAAGACGCAACAATCATGCTGCCGCCAGTCAATGAGTACAAAAACAGTGTGGTAACACACAAGACGATTTTCTTGGAGTAAGCGCTGGCTGGGGGTCACGTGTCTGGCCAACCCCGCCTGAAGGCGAAGGCTGGACTGACCTTGTCATGTCGGGCACCGGGCACGAACTGAGGTAAACTGGGTCATCCTCGGGCATAAGCAGTGACCATCAAACCCAAACACGTGACGTGGAAGAAACAGTGGGGCAGCTGCAGGAAATGTAGGGGCAGCTGCAGGAAATATGGAGGGGGAGCGAGGTGAGGTCACCGGTTCCATCTGTTAATGACCTTCCATAGTGTGTGTGCGTGTGCGTGGGGCGTGTGCGTTGGGGTGGCGTGTGCGTGTGTGTGTGTGAGTGTGTGTGTGTTGTTTGTGTGTGTGTAGTGGAGTAATTCCCTTTTAAAAACTTTTCTATAAGATCGTTAGTGAAAAGCATTAGCGAGATGTGGATGTGCGGCAATTAGCGAGCGAGTGGTTGTGTGATTCAGTTAAGTGGTTTGCTTGGCTCGTTCAGTGGGGAGAAAAAGGGTTCGTGATGCGGGCACTAGGTCGGTTTTCATGGCTTTACTAGTCACTTTTGAACACCCATACATCAAGGGCAGGCGGGAGAGGCTGTGCATCCACAATAGTGTCTTCCTGATCTTTTTAGCGAAAAGACCGGCATGGATCACCCGGCGAAAACAGGGAAATGAAAGGGAAAAATTTTTGCACAATTTAAAGAAAAAAAATATATAATTTTGTTTTAGAAATATGTAAGACGATTTTTTTTAAAACCCAATACTAAACTTGTCCAAATATCCAGAACCTAATTATTCCCCAATATATATATATATATATATATATATATATATAAAATATATAATATATAATATATATATATATATATGATTAGGGTGTGTGTGTGTGTGGGGTGTGTGGTGTGTGTGTGGGGTGTGTTCACAAATATTTGTACACACACATACAATTGTGTGTATATATATATATATATATATATATATATATATATATATTATATATTATATGTATGTATACACATTTTTATATACATACATAATATGTGTATGTGTGTGCAGTGTGTGTGTGTGTGTGTTTTGTGTGTGTGTGTGTTTTGGTTGTGTGTGTGTGTGTGTGTGTGTGTGGGGTGTGTGTGTGTGTTTTTGTGTGTGTGTGGTGTGTGTGTGTGTGTGTGGTTGTGTGTTGTGTGTGTTTGTATATATATAAAATATATATATATATATATAATATATATATATATTATATATATATATATATATGTATATATACAGCCATACGTATATTGTACATATATACACATATAGATAGATAGATAGATAGATAGATATACTTTATAAAATACATATATATATAATATATATATATAAAATATATATATATATATTATATATATATTTTATATATTTGTTTGTATATATATGCGTATATATTTTTGTATGTGTATACGAGGGCTTCAAAAAGTTCGTGGAAAAAGTCGATAACTACAAATCAATGGAAGGATTTTGATTTCAATGCATCTTAAAATTCTTGTACCAGCGTGTTATAATGTGTCCAAATATGAACCCCTAGATGCAGGTAATAAGCATCTCTGCAATTTGGAATCAGGCACTATTCAAGCACGGGGAATCCACCAAAATCGAGACCAAATCATGATGAAACTCTGCTGTGGGAGTAAGCAGATCATGACACTCAGGAACAAGTTTATGGTGACAATACCCTAAAGAACTCAACAACCTTCAAATAGAAAAATCGGTTCAGAAAGGGAAAACAAACGTATTGAAGATGAGCCCCACAGTAGCAGGCCATCAAACACATGATGCTGTTTGGACATGATGGAAAGGATAGACAATAATCAATGAACCAGTTGCAGGCACACTCAGCATCTCTGTGGGTTCTGCACACACAGAGTTGGGCCTCAGCAAGCTTTTTGCTCGATGGGTTCCTTGGTCGTTTCATTCAGATCAGCAGCAAACAAGGGTAGATCTTTCAAGGGAAAATTTTGAACAAGTGGGACAAGGACAGGGGATGAAACATGGCTCTACGTGCTGTGGCTTTTAAAAGGGTTTTGAGATGGAACAGAACAAAGCAAAATCTGAGTGTTCAAGAGGAAAGGTCATGGGCCACTGTCTTTTGGGGAAATGCGGGAGGATATTTGCTGGTCGACTCCTCGAGAGCAATAAAACAAAATACATCTGCTTATAATGAATGCGTTTTAAGAAAACTACCCAAAACAATTTTATGAAAGCGCCCTCGAAAGCTGCTGTTCTCTTCAACCTCGACAATGCATCCGCTCACGGCACTCGGCAGACAAAGCTGTGTTACATAAATTTCGATGGGAATTGTCCGACATCCATCTTACAGCCCCATCCGACTTTTTTTTTCCATACTTAAAAAATCTTTGAAAGGTACAAATTTTCCAGCGGTTGAAGATTAAAAAGAGCTGCTTGACAGTCACAGACTTCCAACTGGCGACGATATTACCTCACTAAGGGTTCATGTTTGAACAAGTTACCGTTGGTGCAAGAATGTTCAAGTGCATTATAATCAAAATCCTTTCATGTGATTTGTAGTTAAGGACTTTTTGAAGCCACCTTGTATGTTTTTGTGTGTGTTGTGTGTGTGTGTGTTTGTTTGTTGGTGTGTGTGTGTGGTGTGTGTGTGTTGTGTGTGTGTGCTTTGTGTGTGGGTGTGTGTTTGGTGTGTGTTGTTTTTGTGTGTGTGTTGTGTGTGTTTTGTGTGTGGTGGTGAGTGGGTGTGTGTGTGTGTTGTGTGTGTGTGTATATAAAATATATATTATATTATATTTTTATATATATATATATATATATATAAAAAAATATATATATATATATATATAAATATATATACATATATATATATTCATTTTACATATGTACTCATATGCATATATATATTTTATATATTAACAATATATATAAAATATATATATATTATAAAATAAAATTAAAATATATATTTATTTTATAATATATTATTAAAATATATATTATATATTTTATATATATATATATATATATATATACGAAGTACGTTTGTAGATTTCTTAACCTTAAAATTTTGGGGGCTACCAGAATAATTGGTGGGGATCCCATCCCCTCCCTCTCTTTGTTTTCGTTATTTTGATCGATGATGATGAGATCTGTTGATTCCACGTTTGTTTGTTTGCTTTAATGCGTTATACAAAGAAATAATACAAAAGGTATTTTGTAGAAAATTTAAGCGAAAGTTTTGGAAAGTTACAACATGTGATTCAGATTTAAAAATGGACTAAATCCTAAATGAATTGCCTGAGCTCTGTTTTTTCACCTCAAAATCCACTTTTTTCTGACCGAAGAAGACATTATCCATTATTTCAAAGAGAGAAAACTGTCAAGTGTCTGTTCCATATTTTCCTCGTAAGATCGAGAATATGCCCAAAATGCTTTTATGTTTCCAAGAAAATGCACAGATTTTCAGAGCTGTGTTGTGTCTACAAGATCGAAATGGAATTGACAAATGACATCTGTCTCTCTGAGGTGAGCGAAGTAAGTGTGTGTGTGTGTGTGTGGTGTTGTGTGGTTGTTGTGTGTGTGTGTGTGTGTGTGTTGTGTGGTGTTTGGTGTGTGTGTGTGTGTGTGTGAGAGAGAGAGGGGAGAGAGAGAGAGAGAGAGGGGAGAGAGAGAGAAGAGAGAGAGAGAGAGAGATGGAGAGGGGAAGAGAGGGGAGAGAAAAGAGGGGAGAAGAGAGAGAGAGAGAGATGAAAGAGAGAGCGAACTCAACACGCGTGTAAAGTGTAGGATGCACAAGTAAGAACATAAAAATAGTTTTGCGTCTTCATGGTTCAGTAGACTCGGTAAACATGTATCTGAACACTGAAACACTTGTTATACTGATAGGGGACTACAATACAAGTGAGATCTTCAACGTTTATTGAGCATGGACGGAAAGCTTAGTACTAAATTACATGTATTTCATTATCTTAACACCGTTGGCTTTTAACAATAAGACGTAAAGGATTCCAGAAAGCCAGATGATACTTGGCAGCCGGAGTCTTCTGGTCGGGCCAGCTGTTCTGGTGTTTGCCACAGTCGTTTTCGAGGAAGGGACACTTGTTAAAATATAAAGATTATTTGAATACATCCATAACTTCTTATGAACATTCATTTCTTTTCCTTTCGTACCAGTTCGAGCTAGGTTGTATATATATTATAAAACAGAATAAATTTTTTGGGGGTTATATCTTAAAAACATCTCTTAATCAATATGCTCTTATTTACTGTAATAAATTTCATCGTTTCTAATAAAAATCTAACATAGGCCTAAATACAGAAATCTGACAGGATTGCAATGTTTTCTTAAAAGGTACTCTAAAAGGGTTTTCTAAGGTACT
Source organism: Penaeus monodon (assembly GCF_015228065.2). Lineage (NCBI taxonomy): Eukaryota > Metazoa > Arthropoda > Malacostraca > Decapoda > Penaeidae > Penaeus > Penaeus monodon. The sequence goes on from NW_023664535.1 coordinate 13,371, forward strand.
TGATGATCAAGTACCTTAGAGAACATTTTCAATTTAACGTTTAATTTAACAGACAAAACTTTGGACTCCACTCTAAAAAATTTTCATTGAAACAAATGACTACAATGATCATTTGGTTTAAAAAGGAAAAAAAGGACCTCTACTTGAAAAAAAACTATATACAGTACATTAACATCGAATAATTTTCAAATATTTCTCCTTCGCAGTTATTTCCACTTTAGCACCTTATATGATATCGTGTCACATATGAGTCACTATCTCAATACTACACATCGTATGTCGTAATTGAAATTTCCACGGAAGTTAACTATGGTCTATATTGCGTTCGGCCCAACG
>NW_023664536.1:0-7500 GCF_015228065.2 Penaeus monodon
TCCCCCGTGTTTAAAATTTCCTTTTTTTGCTTTAGATATTAAAAGCCCTGAACCGTTTGGGTTCCTTTGTATTGGACCGCCTGTGTACGTCCCCTCACGGTCCCCTACCATTCTTTCGTCCCCCTTTTCGAAGAAGGCGGCTTTCCCTCCTCGTTCCAAGTTTTCGCACCTCTCCCCCCCTAGGTTGCCCAAACCCTGTTTTTCCCCGGGTAGGATCCCCGTTAACGGTGGGGAAAAGCTGCGGAAACAGAAAACGGGAAGCCACCGGGAGCGACTCACCTGCGCGGCCTCGTCACCCGCCCTTTTATTTTTATGCTTTCCCTTTGGTGTTTAGCTTTTATTTTAGTATTCTTAATAACATCTTTACATCGTGTTTTTAGACGAACCTTGGGAAAAGAGACCACCACCAGAAAATGAATTTGAAAAGGGAAACTTGTAATCTTTATTTACCTTATTATTATCATTTCATCTTAACTTTATTATGAATATTTTACATTTTATATTTTTATATTTTTACATTTTTACACATTTTATGAACGTATCTTATCATGTACATACTGGTTCTTTTTTACTTATTTTACTATTTTGTTTCAAAGAACTTTTATTCTTTTTAAATGAGATAACTTTTTAAAGTTATATTAATTATTATATAAAAAATATTTTAGTGTATAATGTAAGTTTTTATGTGAAGGTTCTTGAGAACCAAACTCAGTTTCGCGGGCCGAGGTGACAGGGAAAAGTCCCCGGCCCTTCAAGAGGCAGATCGGTTCGAGTTCCAGGCCAGGTCAAGTGCTGGACTGTGGTTGTGGTGCCCAAGATAGGTGGTCTCGGCAATAAGAGATAAGTGGTTAGTTTTTATATGTGAGGAAGGCGGTTCTCGTTTTATGTTTGTCTCGTGTTTTACTGTTTTATGTCTGTTTTTGTCTTTTGTGTTTTTGTGTTTTTTTTTACTGTGCCCTATTTCGTTTTGTCCTGTTTTATCTTTTTTTACAAATAAATAGATAAAATTATAATACCTTTTGATAAGTCCCCGCTCTATGTAAGAAGGAAGGCTGAATAACGCCTAAAACATATTCCCCCTATTCTAAAGCTAAAAGGCAAACGTCAAAAACCCCAAAGTATAGATGAAGCATCTGTACAAAGCCCTCTCCTCGGATTTCAACCAAAGCCTACCTCACTTCGGCTCATTGCACAACTACACTTCACACCATACATACGCACACCACTGTCGCTCCTTTCCACAATTCTTCTAACATTGCATCCCTTCTTACAACTACACTCGTTCCCGAACGTACCAATCATTTCACACATGGTCCACTGCACCACACTCCAAACCACTCCACAGGGAGGCTGACTAATGGATCCTAAATGTTTTCACACAACCCTTATTGCTAGGAGACTCCCTTGGGACCACTCGTAGCAGACTCCTTCCCTTACCCTACCATTGCCATACATATAACATTATTAACTCATAAATTGTGTATTTAATACAGTAAAATACCAACCCTTTGCAAGACACGACAGCGGCGCGACATCCGCAGCCCTTCCGCCTCGCGACGTCGCCCCGTGTACGCGATCACACTCTTTCCTTCACACTTCCGAGTACATCGCAACCCTTGTGAGTTTCCTTGTTCATTTTGTTTAAAAGAGGGTCGCCTGCGAGCGACAAACAGACAGCCTACAGCATCTGACTGGACCGAACATCTGTCCGTCGGTTGTACCATTCTTTCTCTACAATTAACGGCTACAAGAGAACGAGAATCGGTTTCCCCTTTTGCCGCTTCCCAAGATGTGGTGTTCAAGGAAAGGGAAAAAATAAAAATTTTTAAAACCTATTTGTTTTTGCAGATTGAGTATTATCAACATCGTATCTCGTTACTATGGCATCGGGTTGTCACTGATTAGCTCTGTTGAAAGCATGCTTCGGACGTTTCCTGTACAGATCCCTTCCTATTAAATAATCAGCCTGCCCCCTGCACGTGAGTTTCCCTGTCTGTATCATATATGGTCCTAGATCTATTGTTCACAAAATATCGGAACTCTTCGCCATTTTCATTGTCTACTCCAAAGGAATAATGTCTAGCATTAAAAATCTCCCATGTATATTTGTTATAATAAGTTTCCTCATACTGTTGTTGTCATTATCATAGTGCCCTTCTTTATCAATGTTATGACTATAGCCACCATTACTATTCTTATCATACTGATACAAAAATCAGCATTTCCTTTTATCCTTAAAGTTTCTCTTGGTAACAAAGTTAAATTTTTCATCATTATCAACATCAACAACTTACCGAGACGTTAACAGTATCTTCATATCACTGATAATACCAAACTGCTGCTTTTATTACGTTATACTACTACTGATGTGTATATATATATATACATATATATATTTATATATTATATATATATATTATATAATATATATATATATATATAAAATATATATATATAACATCCTCCATACCGACAACTGTGGCATCAGATTTTGGGGTCGTTAGCTATAACGGTTTCCAGTTTCTTACTCAGCCTCTATACATTGGTCGTAATTCGTCTAATACAATTGTCTTTAACTGTTCCACTTGTACTGCTCAACTCAGCAGTACAAGTGGAAAAGTACATTACTGATACAGTAATGTCTTATCAATTTTCCCCTGGTCGCCGATGGAGAGGACCTACATGTGTGTATGTCTTAAAATAGATATATAATATATATATATATTATATATTATATATATATATATATATATATATATATATATAATAAAGAGAGAGAGAGAGAGAGAAGAGAGAGAGAGAGAGAGATACATATTATGATGTATGTATTTATGCATATATATATATATATATATATATTTTAAAATATATATTATATATATATTTTATATATATATATAATATATATATATATATTCTATATATTATATATTTATATATATATATATAATATGTTATGTGTTTCTGCATATATATATATATATATATATAAAAATAATATATATATATATATATATATTTTATATATTATATATATCATCAATAACGGTATGCTCTGTTTGGCAGCCGTGGACCTCTCCACCATCCTTCGCCACTAAACTCGATCTTACCTTTTCTTTCCACTTGTACCATCGACAGCCCGCAATATCTTTGATATTGTCGCTCATCTTGTCTTTGGTTTGCCTCTTCCTCTGTTTCCTATCCCCATCCCTGTCAGCAAGTCTTTCTCAATACTTTTACTTCTCATCACATGACCAATAAACTTTAATTTCCTCCTGTTCAAGATGTCCAACAGCCGTCTTTACAATTTATTTTTCTCAAGCACTTCATCATTCGTCTTCTTCTCTGTACAGCTAATACGCATACTCGTCTGTAACACCACATTTCAAACTATTGATCTTTTCTTGTCTATCTACTTCAGCACCCAACACTCCAGAACCATATGATGAAATTTGGGGAAAACTAATGATTTCAAAAACCTCAGCTTTGTCCGTAAGGTAAGCTTCGGTCTTTCCAGATGTTATTGAGAGCAATTGGGCGTTTTTGGCAATGGCAATTCTTTCTTTTTATCTCCGGTAAATCATCATTGTATTAGTTAAAACAGCTCCAAGATAGTGAACTCTTTCACATTTTCCAAAATCATTCCATTGTTTGTAACATGTTCATCATTGTTCATTGCCGGTTATCTTTGAATCTTCATGATCTTAGTTTTCTTGGCATTAAGAAACAAGCCAGCCTTTTCGCTTGCTTCTCTAACTTTATCTATAGTTGTTGTAGTTCAGTGATACTGCTGGAAATCAAAACTAATTATCGGCGTACCTCAGATTTGATATTTTGTATCCTCCAACATCCACAGTTCCTTCAAAATTCTCTAGAGCACCTCTCATAATTGTTTCAAAATATAGTTTTCTTGGCATTAAAACACCCCGCCTTTTTGCTTGCTTCTCTAACTTTATCTAGTAGTTGTTGTAGTTCAGTGTACTGCTGGCAATAAAAACTATATTATCGGCGAAACCTCAGATTTGATATTTTGTATCCTCCAACATCCACAGTTCCTCAAAATTCTCTAGAACCTCTCATAATTGTTTTCAAATATATGTAAAGAGGTGCGGAGACAGAATGCACCCTGTCGCACTCCTTGTTTGACTTCGAACCATTCTGTTAACCCATAAGTGGTTTCTTACAGCTGCTTGTTGTTGGTCATACATGGCTTTTATTAGTTGATGATGGGTTTTTTTTAAACTTCATATCGTTCATGTTATTCCAGAGGATATCGTGATCAACAGTATCAAAGCTTTCACATAATCAATGAAACACAGGTTAGTCTTTCTGATGTTCTCTGTTTTTCTCTTTTATCATTTTTAGATTTAGAATCTGGTTTCTGGTACCCTTTTTCCCGGGCGAAAACCTGCTTGTTCGTCTGCATTTCCTCTCTTAACTTCAACTTCATTCTTTCAGCAATAATTTTCAACAAAATTTTGCTGCTGTGACTTATTAATGCAATTGGGCCTATTATTGTTGCATTGGAGTGCGTCACCTTTTTTAGGTATGGGTAAAAATTGCTTTTACCCAGTCTTCTCTGGCCATCTTCTTTTTTTTCCATATTTTTGTACAGAGTTTGTAGAAGAATATTCAAAACTTTCGCCAGCATTCTTAATTAGTTCTGCTGTTATTTCATCTATTCCGGGGCTCTTGTTATTCTTTTTTCTTTATGGGTTTTATAACTTCGTCTAGCAGTGGCGGTGGTTCATCTTCGTTGTCATTGAGTCCCAATTAATGTTTTTTGTTAGATCTTTATTCTTTTTGTATAGGTTGGAACAATATTGATTCCATCTATCTTTGACTTCTTTTCCATCACATAAAACAGTCCATCTTCATTTTGATAGTGTCCCTTGTAGGTTTAAATTTTCGTGTGATGGTTTCGCACTCCTTGGTAGGTTCTTTAGTTGTCTTACTGATAGAAAAAGTTTTCAATTCTCTTGGGATGTTCATTTAAATATTTTTCCTTATCTTGTCGCAATAATCTTTGAATTTTTGTATTTTGTTTTTTGTAAATTACTTTTTCAACTGGATTATTGATACCCTTTGATTTTAGGCATCTTCTTGTTTCAATTTCACTTTGTGTTTTTTTCAGATATCCAGGGGGGAAATTTGTCTTTTTCTTTTTGGCGATAGTTTCTTAGGCAATGCTCAGCAGTTCTTTTCCTTCTTCCCCACTCATTTGGTGTTTTATCATCTTCACATTGATTGAGTATTTCAAATTTGTTTGACAAACTGTAATTCTTAATTGTTATCAAGAATTTTGTAGTCGAGCTTTAGAGGTGGTGTTGGACGCTCCATCTTTTTTGAGTCTTATTTTAAAGTCGATAGTTAGTATCAGTCGGCACCAGGTCTTGTTTTGGCATTTTTTATGCAACTTTCCATTTTTGGTTCAGCACAATGTAGTCAATTTGGTTTGCGTGTTCTTTTGTCTGTGAAAACCACGTGTACAAGTGTCTTGGGGGGTGTTGGAACAATGCTATATGACATCAAGGTCATTTCTCGCTATGGTAAAGTAGAGTAACGAAAAGGGAAAGGAATAAATTAATGATTAAAAATAAAGCTACAGTACTAGAGGGCAGTATGGTAGAGAAAAGAGTATGGTAGAAAGAGAAGATGGGGAAAAGGCTGTTAGAAGAAGGAGTTGAGGGAGTCGGAAGCGTTATGAAAAAAAAGTATTGGGGAGAAAACGGCAAAGATGAGTTTAACGATAAGGATTAAGAAAAAAAGGATGAAGAAAAGGAAAAAGAGGTGTGTGCTGAGGACCAAGGCAGAGGTGATCCCCCACATTGGCCCCAAGGGCCGCCCTCCAAAGCCCCCCCCCCACGACATCAAAGAGCAAGGATTGAGGGGGGGGTCCACTTAGTGGGCCCAAACAGTAATAGAGTTAATATCGCCTTGTCAAAATGTTGCAGTATTTTGGCTGTTCAGTCTGTACTTTATGAAGAAAAACAACGAGATTTCCCTTCTTGCGTAGCCAACATCAGAGGAGATACATATGAGCACTGGCCTGATAAATTTTCGACTAACCAGGCATACTTACGGCCATTGCATCAGTGAATTCCTGTTTTTTACGAGTTGAAACCCTCATTTCCTTTGGCAACATTGTCAGCGAGTTTATTACCCTGCTGCGTGTGCAACGTCCTCCTTCTCGTGCAATCACTGGGCTGTTTTCCAATAATACCCGGTATTTTTTTTTTTAATACCCGACTTCATTCCTAGTCATTTCACATATGTATTTTTCAAACAATTTAATATGTGTCGGAGAGTTTTGTTATTATTTCTGAGTACTTTACTGAATTTGTGATAAGCAATCCCTTTAATTATGGTTTGGTACTATACTTGTTTTTTTTTTTAGTTCCAAAGGGGATATCGCAAAAACGTTCAACCTTTCTTTTTTAATAATGTTGCAATCTGAAGAACGAGGGGAGGGCCCGGTTTTCGGTTTTCTCGGGCTTTACAAGGGTGACAGTAATTCACAGAGAAACGGGAAAAGTCCTCCTCAGCTAAAATTTCTGATATGTGGTACCTTGTCGCTCCTCAATAGTTCACTACCCAGGGGTAGCCACAACCATTCCATGATCGGGACTAACTATTCCATGCGTCACTGCTATCACAATGTAGTAAACAGGAACCAGGAATCCTCCATCTCTGGGACCAACATAATTAGCCTGAATGTAGCCATATACCTCACTGAAGTCATTGCGATTACTTCCAAAGTGATTGTGTCACCACAGGTTTACTCGCTTCTAAGGGGCCGCCACCTCCATCCACAATTTCTTCGGAAGTTAATCCTTGAGTGGTAACTCTGGGATGTCGCCACACTGCCGCCCTCACCACCATCGCTCCACCCAAAAACGGATAGCAAGCCACAGATCTCAGGATCCCGTGAGTGTTCATCTCTACAACGACGTTGGAGTATCACCACATTAACCCTTGAGAACCGCAATCCCTCTGGATTATCTGTACCCACGCCTTCTCTTTCCAAATAATCCCTAAATTTTCAAGTTTCAACAAGACAAATTCTGGTCTCGGTATTGCAAGATCTTGATTTTACCCACCTGAAGATACATATTTCTGTCGTATACCAAATACATGCTGTGAAAAACGTAGTACTTCTCCCCTATCATTCAAAAAAAATACATTAACACAATCCTTTATCTTTAAATGAAACCACATAAAAGCAATGAAACATATATCAAATGAAAAAATATATGGTGTGTTTACATGCATGTGTATGAATAAAGTCAAGGAGAATCATGCAATCACCTAAGCACTACTACAGTAATACGTCCATTATCGTAAATCACTTTTGAAAAAAAAAAGCACTGTAAAAAATAGTTTAAAGGATCAATATTGATAATAATAGCAGCAGCGTCCATAACTGTAAAGTAGTATTTAGTTCATTTCATATTTCTGTCCTTTATAAAAAAATAATTTCAAGGATAACTCATCACAAAG
>NW_023664536.1:12500-25000 GCF_015228065.2 Penaeus monodon
ATATATATATATATATATATTTTAAATTTTTGGTATTTTATATATATATATATATAAATATATATAATATATATATATATAAAATTAATATATATATATATATCATGAGGGATAATAAAGTGCATTTACCCTTATTCAGTATGTCGCTTATCTTGCGACAGACATTCAAACGACAGAGGTTCGTAAACAAAATGACACACTTGTACAATAAATTCTTAATGTCCTCTTAGAATCCCCTTCATTGGACCTCTTAAATTCTAACTCTACAAATTCCATAAGAAGGCGTGGGAACTTATCGTCTAATACCATTACTGATAAGATCCCGGCTTCCACTGCTCGCCTTCCCTGGTCCCTCAGCGCCTTGGGATTCCGTACTGGTTAGGGCGCTTTTTGACTGGCTTCAAAGCTTTTTGAAAAATCTTGTAAAAACCTAATAAAATTTAACGCATTTCTGACACGATCACAAATTAAAGATATTATTGCAAAAAATAAATTAGCAGTGTCTCTGCATAAAACGCCCCTGACCCCCTACCAGGGCGCCCAGCCCGACCAAAAAGGTGCTAATCCCTGTCAGTAGTTCCCCAACTTTAAGCCTGGTGCATACCTGAAGCCTCTCCCGTTCCTTCGCTGAATTTTGATAAGAGCGATGTCGTTGTCAAGAGATTATGTTCTCCGTAGCGCTCGTGGACCCATACCTTGTCAATTTGGGAACACCTGCTCAGAGAGGATTAATGAATTGGTGATATTGAATTATAATCATATCAGCTTATCTTATGCAATAACTAACATACTTATAATTTAGCATGAGTGAGTTTGGAAACAATAAAAATGAATAAAAAATAAATGAAATTGCGCAGGAGCGCAAGCCTATCCCACCTGCTCAAACTGCCTTCAACGAAGGGGGAAATTGTAGTCTCCGGCTCTGATCACGAGCCCGGTCGCCTCTACGTTTCAACAATGCCCTGCCGTCAGTACATAGTCTTCTGATATGATGGGATCCTCCACAAATCAGGGCGCCGCCCCTGTGTGCTGATCGTGCAACCAAGTGTTGATATCATGCCGTCAATGTTGTATTTTTTTGTCTGTATTCTACTGAAAAATCCTAATAGTACCTATGCGTGGCATGTGTTTGGTATTTGTTTATGCATCCATAACATAACAAAATCAATGAAAAGACCTAATTAATAGTACCTTTCTCACAAGGGAAAATACGGAATGACGTAAAGATAAAAAGGTTCCCATAATAAAATCACAGAAGATCAAGGTTCCCATACTGTTGGGAAATGCATTACCTCTCTGTTTGCGTAAGGAAAACCACCAAAGGGGAAATCAACCGAGGGGGAAATGATTCCGCCCCGGCTCTTGGCCAGCCCTCCGATATACCGCCCGAAGAGTCCTCAGGAACCCCGAGTCCGTAGACACCGGGGACCTCAGCTTGGCGTCTACTTCTCCTTTGCTGGAAAGCAGAATCTCGCATAAGGTTCTTGCGAACGAAGCGAAGAAAATTTAAAGGCTAATGCTGTTTTTAGTTATCATTTAGAAGACATGACTGACTCACTTGCTAGAACATGAGACCCTGCGGCGGTGTGACATGTGTGGTTCATAAGCCTAAGTCTACACTGATGGATTGAACTTCGTATCCGACGCAGTCCATGACGACGTTCCAAAAGGAGCCTGGCGAACCGCAGGGGACCGGGCGTTGCAATGGCGTCCCCCTCGTGGCCCATCATACGACACACCACCTCAGTGTACTGGATCAGCAATGTCTTCCCTTTCCCTTTTCGATGATATCACAAGAGCGACGGTTAAGTTGTTTGGAAATGTGCATATGTGTGGGGAGGGTGCACACACACACACACACACACCACACAACACACACACACACACACACACACACACACACACAAAACACACAACCACACAACACACACACACACACACACGCTTCTTTCGAGAAAGTGGGCAATGGGATTTTTGTAACAAGTTATACTGTTCCTATGTGAACTCCGTGTTATTTTCATACCGCTGTGTACAAAAAAAAATTCAGTAAGATGAAATATACTCATATGCGCGAGCGAGCGCGCACGCGCACGCACGCACGCACACACATACAATACATACTTTCATACATACATACATACATACATACATATATAATATATAATATATATATATATTATATATATATTATATATATATTTAAAATAATGCATATATATATAATATATATATCATATAAAATATATATATATATTATAATAAAATTTATATATATTTTAATATATATATATATATATATATTATTCTTAACGGTAGGTTCATGTCTGAGCCGCCGTGGTCACAGCATGATACTTAATTGTATTTCATGTTGTGATGACCCTTAAAGTGAGTACGTGGTAGGGTCCCCCAGTTCCTTTCCAGGGAGATGCCGGTGTTACCTTTTTAGGTAATCATTCTCTCTATTTTACCCGGGGCTTGGGACCAGCACTGACTTGGGCTGACTTGGCCACCCAGGGGCTAGGTAGGCAATCGAGGTGAAGTTCCTTGCCCAAGGCAACAACGATATTAAAATATATACCCCTATATATAGGCCTCCGTCAGTCGAGTCGACTAAGGAATTTTGCGCCCGTCTAAAGAAAGTCCTTGTTTTGCTTAGGGGCAGCGCCGGCTATGGTTGGTTAGTCCAATGCGGGAATGGCACTCTCGCCGCATCTGATGCAAATGTGGAAGTGGCTGGAGTAAATGCCTTCCGCTTGGCTCTCTTTTCGTTGGCTGCGTGTGGATCTTTTCTTCACCAACTTTTCCCATGTTTGTGGAGAACACTGCGCCGTTTTCTGCGGTCGGCTGCTACTCTTCCAGTTCTTGATGTCCCCGGCTTTCATGTCCGCTTGCAGACGTCTTTTTTAGCGCAGTTTGGGGCGGCCACGCTTCTCTTGCCGGGGGTAAGTTCGCCATAGTGACCTTGGGAATGCGTCCTCCATCCTCCATCCTTTGCACGTGGCTGAGCCATCGGAGTCTGCGTTGTCTGAGTGTGTGTACATGGTGGGAAGACCTGCACGCTCGAGGGCCTGGGCGTTGGTGACTTTGTCACTCCTGTGGATGCCGAGGATGCAAAAGGAGAGAGCGCAAGTGGAAGCTGTTTCAGCTTGCGCTCCTGTTTGGAGTATGTTGTCCATGTTTCGCTTCCTTAAAGGAGAGTGCTGACGATGCAGGCGTTGTGCACTGCCATCTTGGTTTGAATTTTCAGCATGGGTTTCTCCCCGAGCGGGGGTGAGGCGTCCTGAGGTCGTAGCAGCCTTGCCGATGCGCTTGTTGATCTCGGCATAAAGAGACAGGTTGTCACTGATGATGGATTCAAGGTATGTGAACTGGTGTCGACCAACTGCTGAATTGGGACCAACTGCTGAGTAGGATGTGGATACTGCACCAGCAGATGGCTGGTGCAGTATCCACATCCTAACTCACATGTTGGTCTTTTTTTTCAGGCTGATTGTCAGTCCGAAATCTTTGCAGACCGGGGAAAAACCTATCCATGAGGTATTAGAGCTTTTGCTCAGTGTGCGAAGTGACAGCAGCAGCATCAACAAAAAGCATGTCCCTATTTGTTTTCCCCATCACTTTTGTTTTTGCTTTCAGCCAAGCCAGGTTGAAAAGACGACTGTTGGATCTAGTGCGTAGGTACACCCCTTTTTGTGCAGTTCCAAAAGCTGCTTTATGAGCAGGACGAAGAAGATGCCAAAAAGGGTGGGAGCAAGGACACATCCTTGATGTCAAATGGGTTGGATATGCTGCCCTCGTATGCATTTTTTCCTTTATGTTGTCATGAAAAGGAAACTGATGAGACTAGAGTTTTAGAGGCGATCATTCTTTGTGAGGATGTTGGAATAGCCCTTCCCTGCTGACTAGGATGAAGGTCTTTGGTCAGGTCCTATGAAGGCTATGTAGAGGGGCTTGTGTTTTTCTCTGCATTTCTCCTGAAATTGATGTAGGGAGAATATCATGTCCATTGTACGCGTTCACTCGGAAGCCGCACTGTGACTCGGGGTAACTGCCCAGCAAGTTTCAGGAGGTGCACAAGCATGACACGGGTATAGAGTTTTCCCAGATGCTCAGGGGAGAGATGCCTCTGTAGTTGTTACAATTGTTCCTGCACCCTTATTTTTGTAGAGGGTGACAATCTTGGCATCTCTCATGTCTTGCGGCACAGCTCACTCTCTCCAAAACTGGTAAAGGACGTCGTGAAGAGGCTGTAGTAAGATGTCTTTGCAGCACTTGTGAGATCTGGGGAAATACCATCGGTACCAGGTGTTTGCTGCTTGCAACTGCTATGGCAGTTGTCAATTGCTAGTAAGTTCAGCAAGGTTGGTTCGGCATCAAATTCCCTCCATGATGGGCAGAGGCCTAAATGGCATAAAGAGCTGAGGCGACGACTGTGTTCTCTCTGGAGTAGAGCTCTGAGTAGAGCTTCACCCACCCTTATTCAGGTGGCTGGAGCTTGTATTCAGCAAGGGCAGCACGTTTTGTATCATGATGGGACATCTTTCTGGACTTGGCATCAAAACATTCGTTGTCCTTAGAGGTCTTTTCCCAAGGGTTTCAAGGTTTTTTCTGAAAGGCCTCCCGAGGTGGTCCCTTTTTTCAGAGGTAGAGCATGCTGGTGTCGCAGACAGAGGGTTCTTGGAGGGACTTCAACATTCTCTGGGAAGCTGTATGCTGGGGGTATTGATGCGATGTTTGCTTTTCTGTTTGGAGCTGTGGAGTTTCTAGGAGGAGCCTGATCTTGCAGCAGACGAGAGAGTGGTCAGTATTGCAGTATCCAGCTGATGCAAAAGCTTTGACAGGGATGGCGCCATGACACCTTGTGTTGCGCTGCCCATTTTCATTGATCTTGCCCAAATCCAAAATGTCCAAGACAGAAGGCCATGATCGTGATCGGCACTCACTCAGGCATTGAAATCACCCAGAATGATGAAGTGTTCCTTGGGGGTATTTTTTTGGGGACGTTGCTGATGTTGGGATAAGACTTGTTCTTTGCTTTTGCTGTGGATGTAAATTGGAGCATGGCACTGTCATCAGGCGTTCGGATCCCTTATCTCCTGGGTTTAACCATCTTTACAGGTGTTCCTAAAAGTGAATCATGTGCTTCCCGTGTTTTTTTTCCACACTGAGAGGCGAAGCTAGAGTGACCTCCCCCGGGGCGAGCTGGGCAGGGTGGTATGGTCGACAGGGTTTTTTACCTAGATAGCAGGTCCCCCCTCTCCACACTGATGATGGGGTTTACTCCCCAAGCCTTCTCTTAGTGAATAATCCACAAGGCAGTGGAGGTTTGGGATCAGAATTTGCCTTCTCCTAGATGACTTGCTTACTGGGCTATGTGTGTATGTGTTGTGTGTGTGTGTGTGTGTGTGGTGTGTGTGGTGTGGTGTGTGTGTTGTGTGTGTGTGTGTGTGTGTGGTGTGTGTGTGTGTGTTTTGTGTGTGTGTGTGTGTTGTGTGTTTGTGTGTGTGTGTGTGTGTGTGTGTGTGTAATATAATATATAATATTTTAAAATATATTAATATTATATATACATGTATAAAACAATATATTGTATAATAATACATTTTTATATATATATATCATGTATACACACATATATATGTATATATATACATATATAATATAATATATATTATATATATATATATTAAAATATATAAAAAACAAACACCAAACACACACATACATATATACATACCCATATAGATTAAAAAAAAAAAAAAAAAAAAAAAAAAAAAAAAAAAAATATATATTATAATTTTTATTATATATATAATATATATATATATATAAAAGAGAGAGAGAGAGAGAAAAGAAGAAGAGAAGAGAGAGAAAAGAAGAGAGAAGAGAAAATAACACATATTTTTATAATATGTAAAAATATATACATATTACCATATACCTTTATACGCCCCAAACAAACCACACAAACACAACACACACACACCACACTAAACATCCAACACCACAACCAACACCCCAAAACTCACTCACTTCACTCAATCACTCACTCACCCTCATTCACTCCCTCACCCACTCACTCACTCACTCATTCACTCACACACACACGCGCGCACACACACAACACAACACACAAAACCACACACACACCACACACACACCCCCACACAAACACCACAACACACCAACACAAAACACACAACACACCACCCACCGCACCACACATCCCAAAACATATACATCCCCCCAACAGATACACCTAAGCCAGTAGGTGGGGGGGTAACCCAGCTTTATATACGTGATGTTACCGAATATTGTATGCCAATGTTTTCTATTTATCTCTTGTTATTTTCCCTACATGACTTGTATAATCTTTGTATTTTTTACTTTGCCTGTTTCCCAAACATACACAACCATACATATAATATGTCCATTGCTTTACCTGTTTATTGCTTTACCTTTTTTGTCTCTCGTTGCCGCACTAGACCATTCCAAGGTTTGTGTTGTCTATCCCCTTCCAAAAGAGCTATGCTTTTGTTGTAACACTACCTTTCATCACCAGTGATTGTCATATTTAAGCACGTAATCTATGCCCAATCTTAACCCACTGTAGGATATGACAGGCAGACTCCCTGCGGGAGCCGAGGAGCAACACCTCGTTCCTCGGGGCAGCCCCTACTCCATCATACTTTATAATAAAAATAGTCAAACATCTTGGTCGTCTACCTTACACCTTAGCTCCGCCACCTACCTACTCTTTTAGGGCCCATCATTTTGGTCTTACAGTGGGGAACTTGGCTGTCTGCCTCTCAAACAAAAACCATGACTGCACCAAATAGAGCAACGGCCCTCATTCCCCAGAGGCAAAGGAGTCCCTTTTTAGGGAGGCGATCGGGATCGCTCCAAGCAGGGTGCAAAAAATCTGGGGTTAAAAGCGGGCCGTCTGTGTTGATAAACCTTTTGCCATATAATAAAAGGAAAATGAAAATGAACTCTCTTTCATTATAGGGGATGTTGTCGGACTTTGTAATTTAAAGAGTGGGCGAAAAAACAAAAGATACAAAAGGGGATATGTATCTTTGGAGGGGTAAACCCCGGGGAACAAGAAAATTTGGGGGTGGTTTTTTCTTAGTTCACAACGTTTAAAAAAAATTCTTGGGAATTTTATAGTTAAAACAGTGGTTTCAGTAACAATAAACAACGGGTAAAAATTTAAAAATTGTTAAAATTCTATTTCCAACCTCAGCAATGAAATGAAAAATAAACTCTATGAAGATGTTTATTTAGCCACGAGGAGAAAAAACCATTTTAATAACATGGGAGATTTAAGGGCAATTAGGTTAAAAGAAAAAGGGGAAAAACCGTAGTGGGGAATCACTAAATAAAAAAAAAGGGAATGGGAGGGGGAAAATGTGAGTCGTTTTTTGCGGAGGATCGATCCTCAAATCATGAAACTTTCCCTTTAAAGAAAGACTAAGACAGAATGGACATGGGATCGAGTCAAAACAAATTGACTTCATGACTTCATAATTTTAAACTGGCGCGATATAGTAAAAATGGGGAAATTTTAATAAGTAAAATTTTTGGAAGCGACCATGGAATGGTCAGAGCAAATTAAATTACACTTCAAAAGTGAAAGGAACAACAATCAAAAGCGCACCCAAAATTTAGCTACTTGAAACCAAAGCGACAAAATTTTAAAAACTTTCACCCAAACGATATTAAATTCTCAGCGAAAAGATCTAAACACACGAAATCAACAAACATTCAATGAAAAACTAAGGAACGCACTTGAGTAGGGGTAAAAATTTCCCAGAAAAGCCCCCAAAAAAAGTTCTCGGCTAAACAAAGGGCGTATGCAAAAACGGGGGTTCCGAAAGTATCGTCAAAATGGACAATACAGAATTAGCTAAACTAAAAAAACCATAAAAAAAAAGAAGAAGATGATGTACAAAAAAAATATCAAAATAATGAAACAGTGATCTCAGCTACCACGAAACAGCAAAAGGAGACTCGGAATGGGGAGAAAAAAATGTATCAATAAAGAAACCCAGACGGAGAAGGGACATATAAGAAAAATAAATCAAAGACTTTTACGTGATCTGAAACAACCAAATGAACACCAAGACAAAACGAACGGCTTAGAGGTGTCCCTAACTCAAAACTGAAGAAAAAAAAAGAACGTTTAAAAGGGCTCAAGAGGGGGAAAGCCCAGGTGAAACGAATTAATAAAACCTTAAAATAATTGCAGAAATTGCAACGGAAAATTGGGAAATTTTTTTTTTACAAATGCCTTCTAAAAGGGAAAAACTCAAAAAGCCGGGAAAAAATGCAACAATTTTTTAGATACAAAAAAGAGGGGATAGAAAGGTCTAAAAAACTAAAAACCCCAAAGCCTTCTTTCAGTTACAAACTATTCAAAAAAGCCATCGAACTTGCTCTCTGACAGTCTGGGTTCTAACCACCTGAAACAGGAGGGTTCCGCATAGATTCTCAAAAACAGACCACATCCACACGCTCACTCAAATAAGAGAGAAAATAAAAAAATATAGGAAACCCTGGGTTTTTGGCATTCTCGATTCGAAAAAACATTTGATTCGTACAAACCCAGCATACTAGAACCTTTCGAAGACAGGAGTAGAGGAGGTATTTGTAAAATATTGGAAAATATATAATAAAAGAT
This sequence comes from Penaeus monodon, assembly GCF_015228065.2. Classification (NCBI taxonomy): domain Eukaryota; kingdom Metazoa; phylum Arthropoda; class Malacostraca; order Decapoda; family Penaeidae; genus Penaeus; species Penaeus monodon. Next base: position 21,184 of record NW_023664536.1, read on the forward strand.
GGACAGCAACCATCAAACTCCACACTGAAAACCGTTAAAACACCAATCAAAAAAGGTGTTAGCGGGCAAAACCATCTACCAAAACTGCTTATACTTCCTTGAGGAAATATTCAAGAAGCTGAATGGAAAGGAAGGATATCAAAAAAAGGAGATTTGCAATAATTCCCCGCAACTAATAAAATTTCTGAATAAAAGAAATTCTGAAAATTGGACCTAGGTGAACCAGAAAAAAACATGATCATTTTTAACAGATCATGTACAAAGGGGACGCTAAGGGAATGGACAAATAAAACAACCTAGGGGGCAACTCTCAGTAGACACAGTACAACTGAAGGGCCCCCGCCTTCGTTTAAAAAAAAAAGTATTTAACCAGTGCATCCTCAATTATGACCCTTATCAAAAACCTGGGCTACAACCAAATAATGCCCTGGAGGATGAGGGGTTGATGCGGGATTAGCTAAGAGTTCAGGATAGGGGGTTGTGGATCGGGGAAAAGCAAAAACGAAGATATACTTGGGAGCACAAAAGAAAAATGGCAATGGGCATGTCATATATCTGGAGACAGGAGACAGATGGCAAAAGGTGACAGACTATAGATAAAAAAAACGGCCAAGATCCAACCAAAGGGCAAGTGGGGAAATAAAATTTTTAATTTACAATTTTAAAGATCTAGCTCTCTCCCTGATGACCCCCAAACCCCCGGCCTTCCCCTGGGAAAAATCCATGTTTCATCTGAAACCTTTCCACTTCCAAAAAGGGAAAAATGGGAAACATAAAAAGTTCCCGGGCCCCACACCAGGTAAGAAGAAAAAGCCTCCTCATCCATTTAAATTAAAGGATATCTTACCTGGTAAATATAAAGTATTTCATATAGTAAGTATCTAGTAGTAAGACCATGAGGTGTATCAGTCATGGATCTTAATATTTTTGAAATCATCGGGATATATTTGAGGTGTTTAATGTGTCCTCCCCCCACACCACCACGCGAGATGGTACCTGATATTGAGGTTTTTATCACCAACAGAGTCCCCTCTCTACGATATTGCACATTTCCTGGGGCTCAAATTTCATGTTTTAGTTACAAACCCCAAATCTGTAAGGGAATTGTTTTTTCCCCCCAAAATCATAGGTTTTTAGGGGAAAAACTTTAGAGGAACTAAGAATTTTAATGTGTGGCAGTAAAATGTTTTAAGAGAAAGTTGAGGGTTTGGACAGTCACACCACTCTCCTTCTAACTTTTGAACGTTAGTTTCTTCCAAATCGGTTAAGTTGGGCATGGTACCCCCCTAAAGGTGTGTCCAAACCCCTTTGCTGCTTCCACTGCCGGGGTTAGGGGGCATGGACCCAACCTTCCCCTTTTAGGGAAAAATGGACAACCTGAGTGTGTGAAAATGGGGAAACAACAGGTCATCGGGAAAAAATAAAAACTTCCAGGCCAATATGCTGTTACCGCTGCAAATAGCTCAGAAGCTTCTTCAAACCCTGTAAAAATAAAAATTTGAAAAGGAAATATTTGAAAAAAGGGAAAAGGAAAAGTTGTTTTCCAAGGCAAAGCGACATGCCTGTGTGCTGTTTTACACAACCAGGGAAGTCTTTTGCTTCGTTCTACCCTCCTCCTTTCCCCCACCTTTCCCTTCCCCTCCAATTTCTTACAACCACACACTCTGCCACTACCTTTAAACCTAGTTCCCTCATTGCTGAAACTGCCTTTGGTGATTGTTCCCCCAGAAACAAAGTAGGAATAGGGGTCTATTGAGGGACCCCCCCCCAAGTAAGGTTTTTGGAGCCATCATCCAAGGCCCAGAGGCCTCAACATGACAGCTCCACTGCCACCACATCCATGGGGCCCCTGCTGCTTGGCAAAAAAGCCTTGAAGCAAAGGCTCAGGTATGCTCTTTTCCCAGGCAAAGGAATCCTGAGCCTGTTCAAAAGTTTACCTCTTCAGATGTGGTCTTTGGAGTCAGGCAGGGCTCCAGGGCCTCAATGGTGACAGCTCCAGCTGCCACCACATCCACTGCTAGGCAGAATGCCCCTGAAGCAGGTCAGGTCTGTTCTTTGCCCAGGCAAAGAAATCTTGAGCCGTCAAAAGGAAGCCTGTGGAAAACTAGTTCCATAGGTAAACAACAAAAGATTCTCCCAAGATCCTGGAAAAGGACAGCCTAAAGGTGTGGGGCAAACCTTGACCACAGGTGCTGCCAAACACCTTATGAAGAGGTAGTTTGAAGAACTGGATACCCTAATCCAATGGAACTGTCAGGGAATTCATGCAAAATGGGAAGAACTGCAAAATCTGATAGCTTCATATAACCCAGTTTGTGTTATGCCTACAAGAGATTATGACCAAGGAAAATCGTCTGATTTCCCTGAGAGGATTCCAAATTCAAGCCCATTATGGGACCCTTGATAACGGAACTCATGGAGGAGTAGCAGTAATGGTACATCAGGATATTCCCTTCCAAGCCATCCACCTGCATACAACACTGCAGGTGAAGCTGTGAGAACCGGCTTGGTACGACCTTAACTGTTGCATCCATCTACCTTCTTCCACATAATCTCAACATAGATGATTTGGAAATCTACTTGGGCAGTTGCCACATCCATTTCTACTATTGGGAGATTTTAGTGGTCGGCATCACCTTTGGGGAGACACTTGGTGCAACCCTCGAGGAAGGGCCTTGGAGTCCTTGTTCTTAAGAGTAGATGCAGTTTTGCTGAACAGTGACACTCCCACACATTTCCAAATTCAAATTGGGACATTCTCCAATACAGACCTGTCATTGGTTCACCTGATTCACTTGGCAGGTCATGGAAGATTTACATGGAAGCGACCACGTTTCCCATACTTTTGGAGGAGGTGAATGGTATTCCAGCCAATGGAGTGCAGAGATGGCGACTTGAACATACGGACTGGAATCTTTTTAGATCAACTGCAGTACTGCAAGGATCTGTGAATGATTTCCAGTGTGTCCAAGATGCTCTAATCACTTCACATCACGAATTCAGCTTGTAGCTGAAGCATCATTCCCAAAAGTAGTGGGCAGTACCGTCGACCTCCGGTACCATGGTGGTCTGATGAATACCAACAAGCTGTCAGACAAGAAAAGCTGCATATAAGGCAGTTGAAACGACGCCCTAGCGATGTAACATTGATCTATTACAAAAAGACCTGAGCAAGGCCAGGCGACTGCTAAAGGAGGCAGACGGACATTGTGGAGACAGTATGTCTCCTCAATTAACTCCTTAGCATGGGTATGGGACAAGGCGAGTAAGATCACTGGAAAGAGAACATCAATGTTACCGTCTGCTTTGAAGATAGGTGGCATAATCATCACAGACAAAAAAGATGTTGCTAATGACCAGCCAAATCCATGGCAGAGATCTCCTCTGGAGCATCTTACACTGCCCAATTCTCCACTCTACGGGCTGAACAAGAACAACTCCCAGTGTCGTTCTTCAGTAGGACTGCAGCAGAACTTCCATACAACTTGCCATTTTTGCACAAGGAGATGGACTGCTTTGCAGCTCTGCCATAAGACTGCCCCAGGAAGTGACGATATTCCATACCAAATGATATTTCACTTACTGGAGAGCTCCCAGAAGTTCCTGTTGGACCTATTCAATAGGATCTATAGGGAGGGTACAGTGTCATCCACATGGAAATAGGCTATAATCATTCCTGTCCCTAAACCTGGCAAGGATGCTTCCACACCAAGAAATTACAGACCACTTTCTCTCACCAGCTGCATCTGCAAGCTGATGGAAAAAAATGGTAAACTTCAGGTTGACATGGCTGCTAAAAAAGGAAAATGTGCTGACC
>NW_023664536.1:30000-48385 GCF_015228065.2 Penaeus monodon
GGCACTCGCCGATCCACGTCTCGTGTCCCTCGCACTGCGGCCGGAAAAGATGGGCGAGCTGAGACCTTTCCCGAGGTACCCCTTGTAAAAAAGCACCGTCCAGTCGCCGCTGTAGCCCAACTTCTGCACAGCACCTGGAGAGACACCGAAGGCATGACAAAATATTAGTAGTATAACTGGTAATAGTAGTAATGACTGATGATGATGTCCCGGGGCTCCATGAGAAATTCCTTCTGGTGCTCGGAGGAACCGTGGATCAAATTCCCAGCTATGAGTAAAGAACAACCTAATATGATGAGCAAAAACAATAAATCGTGGTCACGTGGATCAACAAGAACCGCGTCCTCTAGTGAGGAACCAGACTGGGGTCGAAAGTCAGCGTCTGAACAAACTCGACCCACACCGCTGAAGATTAAGATTCCTGAGCCGAGAGAAGAGTTCATGGCAATTCTCACCGACATCTTCTCAAGAACAAACTGGACATATTCCAACATATGTGAACGAGGGTTGAGTATAAACAAGTTATGAAATCCTATTGCAAGACACGTCTGATCCCGATGAACCATCAACAACAACAAATAAAACCTGTAACCAGTGAAGACAGTTACATTCAAGCAGTTGGCGGGAAAAAAACACTACATGGAAATATGTTTTTAAAAAATCAGGAAGCGGATGCAGATGAACAGCAACACAGGCTAAATGAGATAAGATGGCCCGATAGCAGCTGCTCAAGATCAAGGCACTACCAACAAAGTGACTTCAAACAAGAATAAACAAACACAATTATCGATGCAGGGTGGGAGTGTGTGTAGAAAACGAAGAATTAGTACATCTTTTGATAACAAGTAACGAATTACCGAAATCTGTCGCTATTAACAGTATTCTAGAAAAACAATTGCGGCATGCGTTGTTAGCACTACTTACTGAAGCTAAGGATTCCGAACACATACCAGAAACGGTGACAAATTGAGAATGTTACAATCAACATATACCAGCAAACAAACCTGACATAATAACGAAAGATAAAAAGGACAAAGAATGCCAGTTAATGGCCGTTAAAGTTTCGAGAAAATTATACGAAGTTAAAGAGCTTGAGAGGAAAGCAACAAGAATCCGGTCACTAAGAACCGCCATAACACCAAGCAAAAAACAAAAACAAAAAAAACGAGATAATTTTTTTCCTAAGGAAGATCCTTTCCTTAACCTGATCAATACGAGCGTAATCTCAAGCATATGGATTAGGCGCGAGTCTGTAGTCAATAAATGGAAGGAAACTAGATAAATAATGATAATAAAAGTATGAAACTAATAATGATGATGATAATAATATCTATAATAACAATAACAACAACAACACAACAACAACAACATAATAATAAAAGTAATGATAACAATAATGATAATAAAAATAACAATGATACTGATATCATAAAAACAATAAATATACAGCAACAATAATACTAATAAGTCATAATGATAATAACAATAGTAAATCATAATAATAATGATGATAATAATTAAAAATAATAATAATAATAATAATAATAATAATATAATAATAATATAAAATTAATAATGATAACGATGACAAAAATACTGATAACTGTAATAACAATAATAATGCTAATAATAATAATAGTAACATAATAACAACAACAACAATAATAATATGTTATAATCACTATAATAATAATACATAAATAAATACAATAATAAAGTAATAAAATAAAAAGATATAATAATATTGTAATACTACACAATAATAATATAATGATAATAATACTAACAAAACTACTACATAATAATAATATAACAATAAATAAAATGATAATAACAATAATATAATGATAATGATGACTTAATACTATGATGATGATGATGATGATGACGATGATCTCATCAATCAAACACCATCATCATCATCATCAGGATCATGAAAATAATAATATAATAATATAATAATAATAATATAATAATATAATAATAATAAAAATAATAATAATAATAATAATATAATATATACTCAATGATATAACACTGAATGATAATATAACAATAACACAACAGCAAGAATGATATGTAGTAATAACATAATATTAAACATCTAATGTAAAAAAAAATAATAGCATACTACTATTATCATAATAATAATAATATTCAGTAATGATAAAAAATAATAACTATTATAATCACGATCGTCATTCTCATCATGATAATAAGATAAAATAAGAATAAGGATAATGATGATGTTTATGATGATGAATGATTATCATTATTATCATCTATTATATTATATTATTATTATCATTATCATTATTATTATTATTATTATTACTATTATTATTATTATATATAATAATAATATATTATTATTATTATTTTTTATTATTATTATCATTATTATCATTATTATATTTATCATGATTACCATGATGGGTAATGATAATGAGGAGTAGGGAGAGGAGGATAATGATTATATAATTTTGATAATTTTGATAATTTTAATTAATAATAATAATAATAATAATAATAATAATAAAAAATAATACTAATAATAATAAAATAATAATAATAATACTAAAAAAAAATAATAAAATAACAAAAATAAATAATAATAAAAAATAATAATAATAATAATAATAATAATAATAAAATAATAATAATAATAATAATAATAATAATAATAAATAATAACGATAATGATGACAGTAACAAAAAATCAACAACAAATTTCAAAAGAACAAAATAATAATTATTATTATTATCATAATTAGTCATAATTATAATGCTACTAATAATAGCAGAGAAACAAACAAGAACAAAAATGATAACGATGATGATGATGAAAGATGATAGATATAATAATAATAATAATAATATAATAATAATAATAATAATAATAATAATAATAATAATATAAAAATTTAAAAAATAATAACAAAAATAAAGATATTTATAAAGATAATAATGATATTTATATGATAATAATGATATAAAAATAATAATATAATAATAATAAAAAAATAATAATAATAATAATATGATTGATGATGATGATGATGATGATGATAGATGAGATGATGGGTGGGAAAGGTGATGTATGATAATAATGTGGCGTAATATTCAGTTGAATCAGGGGCTTCTTACGCAAATAAAGTAAATCATTTTGCCCCTGGATAATAACGGAGGTGGTGGCGCGGCTAGAGGAGCTTATTTTGGCGTGGGATTGTTCCAACATTACCCCCCCCCCCCCGTGGGTACAATAAAATCTAAAGTGAACACCATCTTTTAAAATTACGTTAAAAAAACAGTAAAAAGAAAACTTGCTCTAAAAAGAAACCCATCAGATTCAAGAAATCTAATTTGTAGAGTTTTAAAATAAAGTAAAGAAAGTCATAAAACCTGAAAAAAAATATATATGATATTTATCATATAAAATTATGATTACATTTCAGCTCCTATATGCAAGACAAGGGGGACCCCCAGATTTTTAATCTTATTTTGAATTTTCCGGGAAAGTATATCCGGTTTCACTCAGGAAATAGGAATAAAAGAAACAACAAATAAAATAACGTCACTGTTTATATATATATAATTATATATATATATTATATTTTATATATATATTATATAAAAATCTATATATTATTATTATAATAATATATATAATATGTGTTGTGTTTTTTTTTGTGTGTGTGTGTGTGGTGTGGTGTGTGTGTGTTGTGTGTGTGTGTGTGTGTGTGTGTGTGGTGTGTGTGTGTGTGTACATGTATTTACAAAAGAATAAAATTAACCTGCCCAAAGTGAAAAAACCTAGACCCTTTATTTAAAGCGAGAGAAAAAAAATCAAAATAATGGTCATGAGTAAAGTTTCATTAAATATTGTTTTATAAAAGTGTTCATCCTAAATTACTAAATATTTATGCGATTTATTTAGAATAAATTAAAACAAGGAAACTGATAGATCATCAAAAATAGGCAAAGACTGCATAAAAAAGGTAAAAAGTAAGGAAATCACTAAAATAAAAAACAAAACAATAATCATGTAACAACAACAAAAAATCTAATATAAATATAATAATAAAAATAATAATAATAATAATAATAATAATAATGTAATAAATAATAATAACAGCAAAAAAAAAAAACAAAACAACAATAATAATAAACAACAACAACAACAATAATAATAATAATAATAATAAAAACACATAAACAACAAAAACAAAACAACAAAAACAACACAACAAAAAAACAACAACAAAAACAAACCCAACAACAACAACAACGCAATAATGATAATAATAATAATAATAATAATAATATAAATAATAATAATAATATATAATAATAAAATAATACAGCAACAATAATAATAATAACACTAATAAAATAAAAAACAACAACAAACAACAAAACAAAGAATAATAATAATAATAATAATAAAATAATAATAAATAATAAAAATAATAAAAATAAAAATAAAAAATAATGATAATTTATTGCTGCTGATGATGGGGCGATGATGATGATGATAATAAAATTTTTAATGGTAATGATGATAACAATAATAAGTGTCATAATTATTTATCATCACTACCATTATCAATTTCCTTAGAATGATAACTCTTATCATTTCCCTTACCCTTGAGCATCAGCAGCCATGACCTAAACCCCGGCTTCGTTGCCTTGAAATAGCCGCACAGGGAGGCCCAGGAACCCTTGTCGCTTCAACCGCCACCGTGCCAAACCACCATACCGGGCACCTCGAGGGTCTGATCTTTCCCTCAGCCTGATCACGCCTACGTCCTCACAAAGCTCCTCCTTCTCGTCACTGAATAAAAGACAATAAAATATGAATAAAATCAAATGAAAAAATAAATGTTTTCCAAAAGGGCTGTATCTGGAAGTAAAAGGCATTCATGTCCTTCCATTTACCTGCCGTCCGGACGTAAACACTGCCATCGCAAGAGGGACGCCCCACACAGCCTCTCGTCACGCAAGGGAATTCTTGGCCGAGCACTTGGAGTGGGGCCCCCGGGACACATCCTCCTGCAATCTTTTTGACTTTGAAAAAGGAATGTGCAAATTTAAAAATTGTGAAACGGTATAGCTAAAGACAAAAAGGATTAAAAAACCATATTTTTGCAACACTGTATAAATTGAACTACACCCGGGCTCAGGTTTATTTTTTCAAATTGCCCCTTTTTGCTGTATTAATTACCCTTATTTTTACCATTTTTTTGGCCCTTTATTTCTTCAACGTGCATTTAAAACAGGCTTTTAAATCACATAAAATACTTTTTGCCATATGATTTTTGCAATCACCCTTTATCATGCCCTACCCCAAGCAGTGTAAATGTAAAAACCATCAGGGGATGAGAAGGGTAATTGCAGCTCCCAATAATAAAATAAAGATGCCCATCATTTTTTGGGAATTCGCCCAAAGGAACTATAAACTTCGCTACGTTTGGGGATAACTGTTACTTTTACACTTGCAAAACGCAGAACAAAAGACAGTCCCCCTTAAATTTTCGCCTCTGCATTTGTTTCCCAAAGTATTTCGAGGTGGGGAAACGGGCAAGTCATGTTCATTCATAAACAACAAGCTCGACTTAAGTTTATGGGGACAGGAAGAAACCCTTTCAAACAGGGGGTAAAACCACAACCCTTTTTTTATCTAAAAAAAATACACAAGAATTTTTTAAGCCGCGGTCACATAACCGTGTTTTCCTGCAACTTTTACTTGTCCCAGGCTAAATATTAGTTTTTCCCCCCCCCCCCCCCCCCCCATTTCACGGGGGCACACAGGCAGTAAACGCTTCCATTTTTTAAAAAACTGCATACATGAAAACAATGATGACATCAACCCCTTTTAAAATCAAATTCTGTGTAGAAAAAAAAGCCACCTAAAAATAAAAGGGATAAATATAGTGTTTAATAAAAAAAATGAAACTACATTCCTTTTTGGGCAAGAGTGGGGGTATTTTTTTTTTTTTTTATTTTTTTTACTGCACTAGGGCCGTCGTTCTGTGGGGCATGGGACTCTCATCATAAATGGTTAATTTTGTTTAATATATTTAAAATTTACGTAGCCTCAAGAACTTTTATTAATCGAAAAATGACTTTTCCCGTTCCCAAGCTTGATTCCAAATATTAAAAAAAAAAAAAAGCATCTCAACCAAACCTACAAAAAGTTCTAAAAAAAGAAGATGCCAGCTCAGGGGGAAAAATTGGTTATTACTGCCAAAAATAATAAGGGGCGGGGGAAATGTGCATCAAGAAATCAAGGAAAATAATGGGACGAAAGTGTGCGTTTCAAGGGGATGCAAAAAGACAAAAGAGGGGGAAGTATACTCCTGGAGAAAGAACATCATGAGAAGATGGACAGAGTACACGGTGAACTTTTGAAGATGAAGAGGGGAAGGCCTGCATCAGGAAGAAGTACAGGCCCAAAGCATAATGCAGGAAAATACAGTATGCACTTTTGAATGAAAAAAGTTTTAAGGTACGGGGCCGGACAACAAGCAATAGAGTTGGGTAAAAAAAAAAACTAAGGGGTTTGGATTTTAAAAAGTAACTGAAATTGCAAACAAATTCAACACAGGCTCTTCCAATGACCCCACAAGTCTTATCCATGGTTCCCAAAAAAACCTGGAGCAATGTATTGAACTCCACAGGGCAATAAGTTTAAAAGCCTCATTCAAATTATATGAACTTTTTTCTCAAGAGAAAGAAGCCCAAAATAAGGAAAAAATTCGCAAGAAAGAAAACAAAAAGAGAGGGAAAAAGGGATCGGAATGCAATATTTATATTGGAATGTTGGGAGAAAGAGCGATAGAAATTTAGCAGACTTATACCTATACTTCATTGACTATAGGAAAAGCATTTATAAAGGTGAAAAAATGAAGAAAGTTTAGAAAATGTTTTGGAGCATTTGATATTGAGAAAAGGACTGATTGAAAAATTTTATTTGGAACAGAGTGCTGCCCTCAAATAGACGGGGAAAAAAGTAAATGGATTCATCCCAAAAGAGGTGTAAGAAAGGGTGTTTTTTCACCAGATTGTTTAAATTATCCCGTGAAATTATTTTTAAGGAATTAAAACTCAGGTGTGAAAGTTGGGGGTCAAATTTAAACAAATTGAGATTTCGTGACACGTCTAATAGCAAAAAGGAAACGAAACTTCAAAAAATTTTTTAAAAAAGGGTTTTAACTGAAAGTGAGAAGAAAGGGCTTAATAAACATCAAGAAGACGGAAGTATGGTGCTATCAAGGAAGAATATAAAACCAAATGCCTTTGAATACAAAAAAAGTAAAAAAGTAAAGAATGTTGGAAAACAAATACTTGGGTAGTTTGATAACTCAAAAAAAATGTAAATGAAATAAAAAAAAGAATTTTGGTTTTCCCAAAAGGGAAGTCCTTCCCCCAAAATGATGTTGTCTCTAAGAACAACGTTTAAGGTAAAAACCCCAAAATTGAGGTTTTGATGCTTGGGGGTGATGCTTGGACAGTCAAAGAAAAAAGAAAAAAGTTAAAAAACAGTAGAAATGGGTTCCTCAGAAGAATGCTCGGATTTTAGGACAGAAAGGTTATAAGAAGAAGTTTTAAGAAGAGAGGAGTTAAAAGAACCTTATGAAATTTCAGGAAAAACAGTGCAAATTTTTAGGACACGTAAAGAGGCAAAGGGTTGGAAAAATTGTGTAACCGGAAAAGATGAAGGAAAGAGAAGCAGGCGAAAAGAAAAAGGGGAAATTTTCATCACCATTTGGGAAAAAAAGACCCTAAATAGGGGGAAGAAGAAATTTAGAACTGCAAAAGTTGTCAACAGAAGAACGGGAGGGAAAAAAACCATGATCCCCAAACCCCCCTGAAAGGACAAGGCACTTAGAAAAAAATTTTATTTTTGCCCCTTTTACAAGAAACATGGGTTTGAGGCAATTTCGAAGGTTGGATAATATTACAAACTGCCCTTTTTAAAAAAAAAATACCCTTTTTATATTTTCTATAAAATTGTTTTTAAGTAAATTTTAAATTTGGGAAAAACAAAAACAGATTAAATGGCAAAAAGTTAAAAGTCAAGATAAACTTACATTTTCCCCTCTGTAAAAACCCCCAGTCTTTGGCTTTCCCCAAGTGACTGGATGAGCATCCTGCAAAAGGCCGATTTGGCCCGCGTCGCAGTTAAACAATCCCAGCCAGTCCTTGGGTCCGGCCGCGCCTTTTTTCTAAAAAAACGGAGAAAAATTTTTTATTTTTTTGGGTTTTTTTTTTGGGAGTCCCTTACATTAAATGGGGGGGGGGGGGTTCTTAAGGGATATTCATTTATTAAAAAGGGTGTATATACAACTTTACAAACTCCCATGCATTTTAATATATTTTAATATATATAATATATATATATTTATTTTAATAATATGTGTGTGTTTTTGTGTGTTGTGTGTGTGTGTGTGTGTGTGGTGTGGTGTGCGTGTGCGTGTGCGTGTGCGGTGGCGTTTCGTGTGTTTGCGTGTGTGTGTGTGTGTTTTTTTTTGTGTGTGTGTGTGGGGGCGTGTGCGGGTGGGGTGCTTGGGGTGGTGGGGTGTGTGTGTTTTTGTGGGGTTGGGTTTTTGTGTGGGGGGTTGGGGTTTTTGTGTGTGTGTTTTTTGGGGGTTTTTTTTGTGTTTTGGTTTTGGTGATAAAACCCCTTCAACCAATTTTTTCCTCACCAAAAGAATTATTAAAAAAAAGGTTTAAAATTCCCCCCGGGGAATTTAAAACGCCCCCAAAATTTCGATAAAGTTTCCTTAAAAAACTACTAAAAAAAGGTGTTTTGGGGGGGTTTGGGGGTTTTTTGTTTGGGGGGTTGGTTTTTTTTGTTTTGGGGGTTTGGGGGTGTGTGGTGTGTTTTGTGTGTGTGTGTGTGTGTGTGTTTGTGTGGGGGGGGTGTGGGGGGGTGGGGGGGGGGGTGTGTGGTGGGGTGTGTGTGAAAAATGGGGTTTTGTGGGGTGTGTGTTTTTGGGGTGTGTGTGTTTTGTGTGGGGTTGGTGGTGGGGTGTGTGGGGTGTGTGTGTTGTGTGTGTGGGTGGGGTGTGTGTGTGTTATATATATATATAGTATATAAATATATATATATTTTTATTATTATTTATAGGGCCCGGGGTTGTTGGGGTGTGTGGTGTGTGTGGTGGGGTTTTGGTGGTGTGGTGTGTGTGTGTGTGTGTGTGTGTTTTTGTGTGGGTGTGTGTGTGTGTATAATATAAAAATTTTTAATATAATATATAATATATATATAAAATATATGTATTAGGGTTATAAAATTTTTATTTTTAAAAACCCAACACCCAAAACCACACATATGTGTGTGTGTGTGGTTTTTGTGGGGGGGTTGTGTGTGTGTGTGGGTTTTTTGTGTGTGTTTTGGGTGTGTGTGTGTGTGTTTTGTGTGTTTTTGTGTTTTGTGTGTGTGTGTGTGTTTTTTGGTTTTTTTCCCCCCCCCCTTTCACTCTCTCCTTTTCTCCCCGTCTTTTCCTTTTCTCTCCCTCTCTTTTTTCCTCTTTTTTCCTTTTTTCCCCCTCACCCCCCTTCCCCCTTCCTCTTCTCCCCCTCTCCCTTTTCCCTCTCCCAATCTCCCTTTTCTCTTCCCCTCCCTCTCTTTTCCCCCCTCCCCCCCTCGTCTCTCCCCCCTTCCCATCCCCCTCCCCTCTCTCCCCCCTTCCTCCCTCTCCTCTCTCTCTCTCTCTCCCTCTCTTTCTATAAACTTTTCACCCTAAAACTCTCACTCACTCCCTCACTCTCACTCTCCTCATTTCCCCCCACTCTCACTCCATTCACTCACTCAACCCCCTTACTCATTTCCAAACTACAAACTCACTCTAAACCTCCCCCAAATCACTCACTTCTTAACTCACTTCCCAACCTCTCACCCCAACTCACTAAATCACTAAAACTCACTCCCCTCACATCACTCATTTTTAAAACCCTTTTTCCCACGGGTCACTCTCTCACGTACCCCCTTCCTACTCACGCACTAAACTCACTCCCCCACTCACTAAAGCTATTTTCACGTCACTCACTCTCACTCATTTCACTCACTCTCTAAACCTAAAGTCACCCCACCCTCACTCACTCACTCACTCCTCATCACCATTCCCCCTCCCCTCACTCACTCATTCAAATCTACCCTAACACTAAAACTACATCCCCCTTCCTTTTCCACACTCACACTTCCCCACTCAAGGGGGAAACCTAAAACTCCACTCCTTTTCTCTCTCTTTTTCTTTCTCCTATCCCTCCCCCTCTCTTCTCTCTCTCCTCTCCCCTCTTTTCTCTCCTCTTTTCTCTCTCCCCTTCACTCTCACTTCATTTCCCCCTCTCACCCCACTCCCTCACTCCCCCTTTTAAATCTCACTCCCCTCTCTTCTCCTCTCCTATTCCACTCCTAAACTCACTCACCCCCACTCTTCAAAACCTCATTCACTCATTTAAAACTCACTCCCCCTCTCACTCTCTCACCCCTCTTTCACTCACAAAACAAACCTCACTCACCCCCCCCTTTCCCCCCAAACCCTCTCTCATTTCCTCATCATCACCCCACTCATTCACCTCAAAAATTTTCCCCCACTGTCCCTCTCTCACTCAAAAAAAACTCCCCGCCCACCACTCCTCAAAAACCCAATCTCCTAACCACTCACCACTAACGTATAACTGAAACCCCACTCCTCTCCCCAAACCACCACCCCTTCATTTCACTCACCCCCTTAAAACTCTCTCACTCACCCCCCACTCACTCACTTCCAACTCTCACTTTACTCACTCTCTCCTAACCCCACTCTCTCACTCACTCCCCCCATTTCTAAACTCCTCACTCACTAAACTCACTAAACTCAATCCCCACTCACTTCTCATCCCTACCTCCCCATTCCCCTCACTCACTCCTCACTCTTCTCACTCATTTTAACTCACTCACTAAACTCACTCAACCTCTCTCTCTCTTCCTCCTCTCTCTCCCCCTGTCTCTCTCTCCTCTCTCTCTCTGCTCTCTCTCCCTCTCCCCCCTTTCTTCTCCCCCTCTCTCTCTCTCTCTTCTCTTCTCCTTCTTCTCTCCCATTCCCCTCCCCCTTCGACTCTCCCCCCTCCACTCTCACTCTCAAATCTCCCTCTCACGCTCATTTCACCACTCACTCACTCACTCAATCACTCTCACTCACTAAACTCACATCATTCCCCCTTCCCCCATCACTCACTCATACACTCTTTTCCTCACCCCCCACCCCCTTTCATTTCAAAAAACGCCCCCAAACTCACTCTCTCACTCACTCACTCACTCACCACTTACTCACTCCTAAATTTCACTCCCCCCCTCATTTAAACCACCCCACTCACTAAAATCACTCTCACTCACCCCCTCACTCACTCATTTCCCTAAAATTTCACCCTCTCTCTCTTCCACTCTCACCCTCAATAACCCCTTCTCACTCTAACGTTTAAAACCTCATCCCCCTCACTCACCCCTTCCTCACGTCACCCCACTCAACTCACCCCCTTTCCCCAACCCCTTTCAATCACTCCCCTTAAACTCACCCCTTTCACTCATTTCCTCTCTCTCTTTTTATCTCTCTCTCTCTCCTCCAACGTCCCCTCTCACCTCACTCTCACTCTAACGTTTTACTCACTCATTTTAAACCCCACCCCCTAACCCCCTCTCCCTATCACTCTCACTGGGTAGTAAAAATTTGGTATAACGGCGTAAACCCCCTTTTAAAAAGGAGCCAATACAAAGGGGGAAACACACGGACGAATGTCTGGGTAAAGCGCTGCGCGGGGTGTTTTGTTTTGCTTGGATTTGCGAAGTTCTGGCTTCGCCCGGGCCTTTCCAAATTAAAAGGCCCTCGCTGAAGGGGGTAGAGACTTGGACTTGGGGGCCCCGTGGTAAAAAACAACCCCTGGGCTATTGGTAACAGAAAAAAGAAATTATGTTATGCCATACTCACCCCCTCACTTTTCCAAAATCTATCCCTCACCCCGTAAAGTTTCCCCCGTTTTTTTGGTTCTTTTTCCCAAACCCGCCTTATTTGCCCTTTAAAATTCCTGATTCCTGTTGGGGTGAAATTTAAAATTAAACCCCTGTTCTTTTAAAAGGTTTACGGAAGTAACACTACTGTAACCTGGAAAAACTGTCTAGTGTTGTCAAAGGGAAATTTTCATTTTAATTTTTTCCCCCTGAAATCTCAAATTATCATAAAAAAATGACCAGAAAAGGATAAATATTCCCTTATTTCTGCTGTTAAACTTTTTAAATGCCCCTGATGCTGAAGGAAAGCAAAACCCACCGGAACGATCCAACCGGCATTTAGTCTTTTTGCCAAGTTTTTAGTAAATTTGGGGAAAAAATAACCTCTGCAGATATTTATTTTCACCGGGTGCAAAATTTCCCCTTTTTGTAAAAGTTAAAGACAAAAGTAAAAAACCGGTAATGAACCGCTTTTTTCCCCCCAAATGCGGGATTATGGGAAAATTATTTTTTAGGAAAAAAGTGTAAACCATACGCCGGCGGGGTGAAATAAAAAATTTTGAAAGAACGGCCACTGAAAAACACATGAAAAAAATTTTGGGGACTCCCAAATTGTAAATTTTTTGACAAATCCTTTTAAAAAAGAATATGGGTTTTGAAAAATTTGCACACTTTACCCCGCGCAGGGAGAGGATGGGGAGATGAAATTAAAATTTTTATATGGGGCCCCCCCCCTTTTAAGGTCCCTTATTATGGGGCCACCCCTTTTGGAATTTGGGGGGGGGGGGGGAAAATTTTAAATTTGAATTGGCAAACAAACTTCAAATAAAATTAAACTAAAATTTCAAAATAAAACCTTAAAACGTAGAATGAAGTAAAATTGGGGATAAAAAATTATAATGAAGTAAGGGGTTTAAAAAACAATTTACTAAAAATAATGACTTTCCTAACATGCAAATTTGTTTTTTTTTTAATTAAACAGTATTTTAAAACTGAATGCTCTATGCATTTTTCACTTCAATATAATGAGGGAAATTTTTCCCTTAAATTTAAAATCTGAAAAATCAATAGGAAATAAAAACTAGAATCATTCTAAAAAAATGAGGGGAGCTTTTTGGCTGAAGGGGTTTCCCGGGGAAACCCGCACAGGTGGTCTGCGTTTTAAGGGGGCCCAAAATGTAAGAGTCCGGGAAATTTTTCAATGGGTTCTGCCAGTTTTTTTTATTTCGGACAGTTGGGGGGGTTTTCATTTATAGAAAAACGTCATCAAGGGAAAAACCAGTTTTTTTAATATCTGGCCCAAACGTTTTTTCCCTACTGTTCCTACCAATAACTTACAGATTCTGGCGTAAAAATCTGTTTTTCACTATTTTACTGTCCCCGCCCCAAACCCGTCCCTTTTAAATTTCCTCTTTCCTTAAAAAATTTAGTTTAAAAAACCAGATCCCGCCTCCCCCCTTTTATTTTTCCCCAAAACCTACTTTTTTTCCCCCCTTTTTTTCCCTCCTCCGTTAAAAAAAAAAAAAATTTTCCCCACTTTACATACGTCATTTCTCCCTTTTTTTTTTACTTTATTTTTTTTTTCCTTTCTTTATTTCTAAAAAACTCAATACCCTTTTTCTAAAAACCCCGGGCCCTTCTAAGCCTTTATCGGGGTTTTCCCTTTTTTGGAAAAACCATTTTTCCTTTTTAAAAAAACCTCCACTTTAAAAACCCTTAAAAAATATTTTACAAAAAATACCCCTCAAAAAAAAAAATTTATTATTTATTTTAATAATTAAAAAAATTTATAATTTTTTAATATAAAATTATTAAAAATATTAATTTAAATTTTTTTAAATAAAATTTTTTTATTATTATTATATCCTTTATTTTTAAAAATTTATTACTTTATTTAAAATTTAATTTAATATTTTTTTTAATTTTAAAATTTTTTCTTTTTTTTTTTTTTTATTTTTTTTTTTCCAAAATTTTTTTTTTTTTTTTTTTCCCGGGGGTTTTTGTTTGGGGTTTCTTGGGTTGGCCGGGGTTTTTTGGGTTTGGGGTGGGGGGTTTTTGGGTGGTTTGGGGGTTTTGGGGGTTTTTGGGGGGTTTTTTTGGGGTGGGGGGTGGGTGTTGGTTTTTAAGGTTTTTTTTTAAAAAATTTATTTAAATTTTAAAAATTTTTATATATTTTATTATTTTTTTTTTTATTTTTTTTTTTTTTAAAATTTTTTTTTTATTTAAAAAAGGGGGGGGGAAGGGAAAAGGGGAAAAAAATTTCCCCCAAAAAAAAACAAAAAAAATGTTTTTTTCAAAATTCAAAAAATTTAAAATTTAAAATTAATATAATTATATTTTTAAAAAAAATTTTATAAAACTTAAAAGAAAGGATTTAACCCTTATTTGGGGTAATACCTTTTTTTTTTTTAAAAAACACCCCGGCCTTCTTTACGCCCTTAAACCATTGCCAAAATTTTTTATACAAAAAATTTATTAAAATTTTTTTTTTAAATTTTAAATTTTAAAGCAATAATTTAAAAAATTATTTTAATTAAAAATTATATATTTTAAAATAATTAATAAATTTAATAATTTAAAAAATAGAAAATTTTTTAAAAATTTATTTAAAAATATTTAAAATAATATTTTTTAAATAAAACAAAAATAAATAATTATATTAAAAAATTTTATTTTTTAAAAAAAAATTTTAAAAGATATATTTTTATTCAACCTTTTTTTTTTTGGGGGGGTTTTTTTTGGGGGTTGGCGGGGCGTTTGGGGGGTTTTTTGGGTGGGGGGTTTTTTTTGTTTTTGGGTTTTTTTTTTTTTTTTGGGGGGGTTTTTTTGGTTTTTTTGGGCCCCTTTTTTTTTAGTAATTTTATAATTAAATTAAAAATAAAAAAATTTTTAATTTCTAAATTAAAATTTTAAAAATTTTTAAAAAAAAAAAGGGGGGGAAAAAAGGGAAAGGGGGGGAAAAAGGGGGGAAAATTTAAAACCCCCCTTTTTATTGGAAATTTTCTTTTTAAAAATTTTTAAAAAATTATAAAAAAATTTTTAATATTGTTGTTTTTTTTTTGTTTTTTTAAAAATTTTTTTAAATTTTTAATTTTTATTAAATTAATTTTATTTTTAAAATTGGGGAGAGGGAAAGGGGAAAGGAAAGGAAAATTCCCAAAAACAAATTTAAAATTTTTTCTTTTCTTTTTTTAAATAAATTTAAAAAAATTATTATAAAATTATTAAAATATTTTTATTTTGGGGGGGGGTTTTTGTTTTATTTTTGGGTTTTTTTTTTGGGGGGTTTTTTTTTGGGGGGGGTTTAATATAAAAATTTTATAGGTTTTTTAAAAAATTTTAAAAAAATTTAAAATTTATATATAATATATATATATATGTATATAAAATATTCGGGGGCACACACAAAAAAAACAAAATTGTATTTTGTGTGTATATATATCCCTATTTTAATAATTTTAAAATATTATTGGTATATTTTTTATATACATAATATAAACAAAAAATATCTTATTTTCTTTTAAACCCAAAAAATTTTCCCTTAAATTTAAATTTAATTTTTTAACTTTGATTTTTTTTCCGGTTTATTTTTATAAATTTTTTATCTTTGGAGTTCATTGAATACATATATGCCTTCTGTACGTGCCCTAAAATTTAAAAATCCGGATTAAAGTTTAATCTAAATCCCAGAAACTTTTTACACAGATGAAAAACAAAACTGCCGGGCGCCCCGAGGGGCAATGCGATTATCAGCCAAACTCTTTTTTAAAATGAAAAAACGGGGGGGATCGGGGTAGTGGCAATTAGCATTCACCCTCTACAATTTTTATATCATGGGGTTTTTAAAATTTTATAAGAAACGTTTTTCTACAGAGAGAGAGAAAAAAAATATATATATATTCCCCATACACTAAAATTTTATTTTTTTTCCCATAATTTTATCGGGATCAGTAAACCCCCAAAAAAATTTCAATACTTGAAATAACCTATAAAAATTTTTAAGAAAAAAATAAATTTAAGGTATCAACAAAAAAAAGGGTCGTTTTTTTGGGTTTTAGATTTGCGGTTTTTGGGTTCGGGTGGGCCCCTTTATACCTATACCCAGTTTGGGTGAACTAAAAGGGGGGGGGGAGGAGGATTCCTTAATTTTAAGGGTGGGGAAAGAACTGGGGTAGCTACTTCCCCTAAAAAAAAAAAAAAAAAAAATTTAAATAAAAAAAGGGGGGCGAGACCCCTTTGCCTTTTTGGTTTTTTATACATTGGCCGGCCTGTGTCAGCTTTTTGTTTTTTCTAAAACTTTATGCTTTTCCGTGGTGGCGGGATTGGGCCAGCAGGCCCCTCCTTTCCGCCATGGGGGGGAGCTGCGGCATAAACTCTTACCAGGCCCCGGGGGCTGTTGGGGGCGGCACTTGTCCTCAAAAAAAAAAAAAAAACCCGTGTGTGTTCCAATTTTGTAAGGGAAAGTACCAACCCACCACATCGCCCGTCGCGTGGGTTTTTTTAGGGGGGCGTTTGTCAGTGGGGAACCAGGCTGACAATGTTAAAAAATGCACCCAGAAAACGAAGTAAAAAAAACATTTTTCCCAAATTTAAAAAACACTTAAAAAAACGGGGGGCGTTTTTAAGAAGGGAAAAAGAAAGAGATTTTGGGTTAAAATTAAAATCCCGTCCCGTAACGAAATGGGTTTGGGCCAAATTCAATATTTGGGAAAAAGTGGACCAATTTTGGGAAAAATAATGGAAGTTTCAAAATAAAAAAAAACAAGACAGTTTCTTTTTTCTGGAAAAAAAAGGAAATTTAGTCCCCGGAGTTGCTATGATTCTCACAAAAAAACGGGAAAATGCCTAATTGGGTAACCCCAAAAATGATCGAAAATTTTAAAGTCAAAATTACGAGAAAAAACCAAATTTCCCGGGGGTGCCAACATACCACATTTTAAAAAAAGATAGACCCTTTGGCCCTGTCTCCGCACCTCTTTAATATATAATTCTAAAACAATTATAGGGTGCTCTAGAGAATTTTAAAAGGAATTTGTGGATGTTGGAGGATACAAAAAATCAATCTGAGGTACGCCGATGAATATAGTTTTGATTCCACAGTATACTTTAACTAAAAACAAAAATACTAATAAAGTTAGAGAAGCGCAAAAAGGGGTGGCTTGTGGGCCCTTTAAAGCCAAAAAAAAAAAAAAGAAACATGAAGATTCAAAGATTTTAAAAGGGGAATGAACAATGATGAACATGTTACAATCAAGGGAATGATTGTGGAAAATTGAAAGAGTTCATTTAAATTTTGGGAGCTTTTTTTAAACAAAACATAGAATTCACCGAGATAAAAAAAGAATTCATTCCCAAAAACGCCAAAATTGCTCTCAATAACATCGGGAAAAGCCCGAACATTCCCTTAACGGACAAAGCTGAGGTTATTAACTCATTATTTTTCCAATTGCATCATATGGTTCTGATTTTTGGTGCTAAAGTAATAGCCCAAAAAGATCAAAGTTGAAATGTGTGTTACAGAAAAGTACTGGTATTGCTGTACAGAGAAAAAACGAATGATGAAGTGCTGAAAAAAAAAAAATTGAAAAGCCCGGGCTTTTGGACTCTTAAAACAGGAGGAAATTAAAGTTTAATTGGGTCTTAATGAAATAAAAGTATTGAGAAAAACTTGCTGACAGGGTGGGGGATGGAAAAACAGGGGGAAAGGCAAACCAAGACAAAATAGCGCAATATCAAAGATTTTGGGGGCTGTCGATAGTCAATGGAAAGAAAACGTAAGTCGAGTTTAGTGGCAAAGGGAATGGTAGAGAGGGTCCAGGGGCTTGTCAAGGGCCCCTTTTTTTTGGGGCACTTTTTTTTTTTTTTTTTTTTTTTTTTTTTTTTTTTTTTTTTTTTTTTTTTTTTTTTTTTTTTTTTTTTTTTTTTTTTTTTATGAAGGTGTCAAAAAAAAATAAGATATTTTTAAAACATAAATTTCCCCCCGAAGCTCTTTCACAGGTGGGGTAGTTTTTTTTTCGGGATGTTGCACGCGGTTTTTGAAGTCAGTGTATTTAAAAAAAATTTGTTACTAAATTTGAAAAAATTCGGGAAATTATTTCAGTTTTCCTTTTTTTTTTAATCAATGTATTGATAAATTGGGAATTTTTTTTAACCTGGGAAAAAACATTGCCTTTTTTTTGTAAAATCTGAAATTATTTTTTTCTTTTCGTTTTTTTTCCCCCTTTTATTTAAAAATTAAAAAATTGAAATTAACAAAATTTAAAAAAAAACTGATTAATTTTTTTAAAAATTTTTTTTAAAATTAAATTTTTTGTTTTAATTTAAAAAAATTTATGGGGGAATTATTTTTTCTATAATTTATGATGTTTTATTAAAATACTTTGATTGGGGGAA
>NW_023664537.1:0-2500 GCF_015228065.2 Penaeus monodon
TATTAAATATATATAATAAAAATATATATATTTAATTATATTTTAAATATATTTTATAATGTAAAAAAATTTTTATATATATATATAATATTTTAAAATTTTTTAATATGATATATATTTATATATACACTATACATACATACTCCCCTAAAAAGTATATTTACTCTGTCTGACAAACCAATATGATACTACGACGAGAACAGTGGAGGAAATGCTACAAGCTCGACCTGATACTGGTATCCCTGCTCACATAATATTTCGCCTGTTCGAAATACCCTAAGTCCTAAATAAATCCCATGGTAATGACGATGTTGTCGGGCAATTCTTTGCAAATTGGAAAGGAAAAATAATTTTTCAAATGTTTAATACTGTTACTATTTCGTAATTACCGGCACCAGCTTGGTGGACGTTGGCAGGTCTACGTATCTCGGGGTATGCCAAAAGCACGCCTACACGACACTGCTCGTGGGGAAGGGGCTGTTATCCTGGACGGGGTTTTTTTAAAATGGCTCCGGTCGGGAACACGACGGCCCTTACCGAGGTCCAGGATTTCCATATAGGCAGACCCAATAAATCTCCCGGGCCCGGCGTCCCGTCAAACTTCCCGAGTATTGGTGGTGTGTGTGTGGGGTTGTGTGTGTGTGTGTGTGGTTTTGGTGTGTGTGTGTGTGTTGTGTGTGTATGTGTGTGTGTGTGTATTATGTGTGTGTAGTGTGGTGATGTATGTGTGTGTACGTGGGGTGTGTGTGGTGTGGGGTGTGTGTGTGTGTGTGTGTGGTGTGTGTGTGTGGGGTGTGTGTGTGTGGGTGTGTGTGTGGTGTACACCCCCCCCACACACACACACACTCATACCACCACACACACAAGCACACACACACACACACATACACCCCAACACACCACACACACAAAACACACAAAATATATTATATATATATATAATATATATATATATATATATATATAAACATATATATATACATACATTTTATAATTTAAAAAATAATATTTTTTAAAAACACATAATATATAAAATTATATATATATATAGATAGATAGATAGTAGATATATAGTTTATAGATATCACACACCACACATACACACATTTTTGAAAAAAAAGGATAGCAGTAACGTCACCAAATGCGTGGGCAACGTCTCAAGATTTTTATCTATTTCGGTGGGAAAGCTTTATTTTTCATGGTTATGTAACTCAAGCAAAGCGCAGTCTCTTGGTTCTATTTTCCCACGTTTCTGAGGTCAAATAAGTGAGCTGGAAAACAATGGGGGTCTTTCATCTTTATTTCTTACCTCTCTTTTCTCTCCTATCTTCCCCTTTTTATCAACCCCTACCGGAGAATTATCCCCGGGATAATCCCTATCATCGTTAAGAAAACTCGGATATCAACTTTAAGTGGAAGTCTATCAGCCAAATACCCAAAATTGTATGTAAATATATATATAATATATATTATATATATATTATTTTATATATATATATATATATATACATGTGTGTGCGTGTGTGTGTGTGTTGTACATATAATATAACTCTCATATTATCAGTATCATTGTTGATAGCACCCATTCCATCAGCATTATCAATTTTACAATGAAAAACATCCTACTGCAAAATACGATAAAGGTAATTTTACCTTTATTTTTCAGTACATTGGGCAGGCATTGGAATGAAGAAAACTGGTTGAAAAAGAGATATATATACGAAGTCTTCAAGGGGTTGATTAAAGTATCAGTCTTTCAACGTTGTGTTCACTTATCATTACAACCATATCATAAGCACTGCAATTTCAGGTTATTTCTTTAATTCCTTCTACTGACATTAAAAAAATGGACAGTGTGTTATATTTAAAAAAATGTATTCGTGCATACAGTCACACAAAACACACAAACCACACACACACACACACACCACCCCACACACACACACACACACACATATATATATAATTATTATATATAATATTATATTTTTTATATATAGTGTGTGTGTTGTGTGGGTGTGTGTGGGGATGTTGTGTGTGTGTATATAGATTAAAGCAACGGTTAAAATTAATACTAAATAAGTAGAAAGGGCTACTGCAAAAAACGATCTTGGCTACCGTAACTTAGCAGCTCCTGCAGTAGCATTCGCCCCCCTTCCCCCACCCCGTCTCGCTCAATGCTTTAAGTTTCTAGGCCTGCGCTAGGCCTGGGCAAGACCTCTCGGGCCGTTTGCGTTTTTTTTTTTTTTTTTTTTTTTTTTTTGGGGGGGGGGGGTTTTCTTACCTGTTGTTACGTTAGAGCGATAATATATTTTATTATCATATCGCGCTGGTGGGTTTTCTTTTCTATTTTTGTGTTTATTTTGGTGAAGGATATAATGAAAATAAATTGTCAACAGTGAGTTTATTTGTTTTTTAAAATCACAATAATTAATAATTACTAGTAACTCTTGAAATAGATTGGTAGTTGATAATGAAAGTTGATTTTAATGAAAAGTTA
>NW_023664537.1:12500-13706 GCF_015228065.2 Penaeus monodon
GCTAATAACCCTTACTTTGACATAGACCGAACTCTGAAAATAATATTTATACTACTTTTTCTTACTGTTACATGGGTATGATGATTACGTCCCGTAGCTCATGAAAATAATACTATACGGACATAAATATGTATATTTCAAAGAGCCATTAACCAAACTATGGGCCCATTAGAGTACGATCAATAAACAGAGTCTACATAAAGGGTTTATTAATATGATTTACAATTTCCTGTTCCCTACAGATTTCTTTTTACTAAACCGACATATTTTCTGCGATTAAAGCCGTATACTGCAATTTCTTCATAAATCTCCCAAGAATCGTCATTTTCTTCCCACTACATTACCAGAGTTGCGCCATTTAGTGCGGCCCCCCCTTCTTAATACCCCCATTTCGAAGAGCAGAAACCTGGGCCGCGCACTGAAGGAGTACTTAAAAATCTTTAATAGTGGGTTTAAAAGTAGATCGTGTTTTTTGTTTTTGCCCTTTTTTTCCACGGGCTTTTCTTCCAAAATTTCCCTTTTGTCGATCTTTGTGTCTGTCTGTCTCTGTCTTGCTAGTTGGTCTCCTCTCCTCTGTTTCTCTTTCCTGTTTTTTTCCCCCCCCTCCCCCCCTCTCCTCTCTCTCTCCAACTAATTTTCCTTCTCCCTCTTCTACATTCCCCCATTATTTCTCTCTTCTCTCTCTATATATATATATATGGTGGGTGTGTTGTGTGTGTGTGTGGTGTGTGTATAGATAATATATATTATATATATATATAAATATATATATATATATATATATATAATATAATATGTATGTATGATATAATATATATATAATTTTATATATATTATATATATATATATTTTATATATATACATATGTGTGTGTGTGTGTGTGTGTGGTGTGTGTGGGTGTGTGTGTGTGTGTGTGGGTGTGTGTGTGTGTGTGGTGTGGGTGTGTGTGTGTGTATGTTATATATAATATATATATTTTATATATATATATATAATATATATAATATATATATAATATATATATGTATATATATGTGCATATATATATATTATATTATATATTATATATTTTATATATAAAATATATATAATATAATATATATATGTGTTTTATACAGTTGTCAAAGATTCCTGTGGGCTCAATTTATTTTTGGGGTCTAATCAAAGTATTTTTTTATTTCCCCCTCTATTTCTTTTATCTTTCCC
>NW_023664538.1:0-10000 GCF_015228065.2 Penaeus monodon
CAAACCCTATTTCGGCCGTGACATTTTCCCACAGGGGCACCCTATGACACCTGTTTTTGTAGTAAATGAGAGGGGCCCCAGATCCTTCAGTGAAAAAAGGCTAAAACAAACATTATATATATATAATATATATATATTATATAAATATATATATATATATATATTATATTTATAATATTATTTTATATATATATATATATATATATAATATAATTATATATTTATATAAATATTATAATGATAATAAAATTAAAAATTATATATATATATATATATTTATATATAAATCAATATAATAATATATATATATATATATAAAATTATATATATATATTATATTTATTATATATATCATCATCATCATAAAGGGGCTAACGCGAGGGGGGGCGCAGGGCCGATCCCCCCTTCGTTTCCACCCACGAGGATCCCTGAGGCGAGTCTCCAGGCGGCACCGGCCCACTCTATTTCCCTCACGACAGGTCCGTCGAGTGCCCAAGCCATGTTTCCCCTAGGCGTCCCACAGTTCCCCCAACCGGGGTTGTCCGCAGAGAGACAACCTGGGGGCAGGGCTCCATAGGGGGGCGAGTAGGTGGCCATATACCCGGGTTTGGCGACCCCGGATTATGCAAGAAAAGGGTCCCATGCCAGTTCACGGGCAACCGCGGTTGGACAGGGTCCTGCCAACGTCCCCCATGACCCGGAAAAAGGGACTTGTTAAAAAAGGCATAAAGGCGAATCCAAGGCACTGGATGGTCCGGGGTTCGTTCCCATAGAGAAAAAAAGGAAGACAAGGCCGAAGACACGCAGTTTGGTCCTTCTGCATGGGTACCGACATCCCCAAACGTCTTGTTGACGGTTCAGGCTCTTTTGCCAGACCAATCCGTTACATTCTGGTTGAAACCCCAGAGAATGGGATACGTACCAAGGATAAAACTTTCTGGACTTCAACGTCCCCCCGCAACCCGGATGATGAAGGGTTCCCCTAACAGGCCCCAAAGCCTGAATCTTGGTTTTGGGTCCGGGGAGCCCTCTAAGCCTGGGGGCTTCGCCTCTTTGCAAATGCATCAAGAGCCCCCCACAAGTGACCCCAAAGGATAGATAGGTGGCAACATGTCGGAAAAGTAAAGGTCCGAGCCCTTAAATTGCCTAGGTTGCTCCGCATGACTTGGTAGTAGCTTGCCCATTATCCAGTCCATCAAGTTTTGAAAAGTGGGGGTGCAAGGACACAGCCTTGCCTCCCCCTGTTAACAGGGAAGAAGTTGAACCCCCCCACACTTTACAACACTTTCAGTACCAGTATAGAGGCTTGCTATCAGGCCAATAATCTGGGGGGAATTCCCTGAGCCCGGGATCCCCCCTACGATTCCCGTGCCCCGAGTCAAACGCTTTTTGAGGTCGATGTAGGCTGCAAGCAACCCAGCCCAAATCACGACGGGTTCCACAATACTCAAAAGCGTAGTAAGGGTCTTTTGTGGACTTGCCAGGAGTAAATCCGACTGCTCCGGCTTGTGCCTAGTGGTGGTTGGGACCCTTTTCAAAAATGTGAGCGAAAACCCTTCCTGGTATGTGAAGTGTAAGCCACGGTATTTGCTACAGTCCCATCGATCCCCTTTCCCCTTCAGAGGGATGCCCACGCCCCTCAGCAGGCGGGGGAAGGTCCCAATCCCAAAAGGCAGTCAGGACTGAGCACCCCCGAGATAGGTTCCCCCCCAGCCTTTAGGTTCAGCAGGGATATCACATATGCCTGCAGTTTTCCCATCTTCAGCTAAAATCGCAGCCTAACTTTTTTGGGTAGGGGGGTTCCTCGCTGATGGGTGGGTCGGAAAGGGCACGAGACACGTTTGCATCCAAGCAAAAACTTTTGGGAGGATCCCCGGTACAACTGTTCAAAATTACTAGCCCAACGCCAAACCCCAACAGATCTGAGATGATCGCCCACCGCTGATGGGGGACTGCAGTATTGTGAGGGGGTTTGGGGTTTCAGTTTTCAGGGCTTGGTGGGCAGGCAAAGGGTCATTTCCCAAAGAAAGGTTTCGACCTCCCAGCAAGATTCTATGAACGTTCCTTGCCCCTTTCTCAGCATGTCCGAGCCCTACGCACCGGGAACGACGAAGATTGATTCCTTTAGCCGAGCCTTGCGACACGCTTCAGGGGCCTTAATGTCCCCAGGGAGAGGTATTCTGCCTTGCTTGGGGCGTACGCAAGGGACTCCTGGCTGCTTCGAGGTACGGTTTTAAAGGGGACTCCACAGAGAAACGGGCCCGCGGGTTTGCTGGTTCGAAAATCGGTCAGAGACTGCCGTGGCAAAACCACGGGCAACCTCCTCCCTTAGTCGTCAAGTGAAACACCTTAGGGGGGCCCACGGGGGAGGGGGATTTTTGAAGTGGACCCGCAGGGAGCCAAAGCGCCTATGGGGGTCCCACAGAACTCACACTCGGAAAACCCCTGAGTTCTGGAGGATCCTCCATCGCGTGTGACAAGGATGTGGTAATCCCCTTTGGCCACTGTACCCGTACGGTACCAAGCCCAGCGAGGAGTTGGAGCGCTTACAGGAGCCAGAGATCCTCTTTTTTGGGGCCCTAGCAAAGCCCCGGAGAAGGAGGCTTTTTCCGCTGCTGGAAGTCCCGAGCATGGGGGCCGACAGACATCTCGTAGCCGGGGCTCGGTCACAGCGGATACCGCATGAAGTCCCCCAGAACAATGCGAAGTCTCCCCGGGGGAAATCGTCTCCACAGAGCGATTTTGGCGTAGAACGCCCTTTACATGGTTTTATGACATGGTAGGAGCGATACAGCAATAAGGACTAAGCCAAAAGCAGCTTCAGTTCAAGCCAGTACGCTCATCAACCGGTGTCACCTCGATACCACAGGTGAAGGAGGAGAGGTATGGAACCCTGGAGGTGGTGACCCGCTGCGGCCCCACCAAATAGGGTTAACCACCCCCATGATCGTGCCGCTAAGGTCTTCTCACCTCTGAGAGGGCAGCCACCTCAACCCAGCGCTTCAATTCCCCCGATAGCAGAGGTAAAAACCCCTCCCTGCCGCAAGGACCGATTTCCAAGCGCCCCACCCCGGAAAACACGCCCGAGGTTAAGCCCCGGGTGGGACTCGGGTGCACGCACCTCTGCGCCCCCCCCAACACAGCCCCCCTAAAGGGGGTCGGGGCGGGGGGACCGCCTATCCCCCTGTGGGGTTCCCGAGGGCTTTCCCCACAAGTTCATGGTGGGTTTGGGCTGCCGGGGGGAGGGGGACGAGTAAAATCTCGCTCCAAACTGCACCCCCACATTGCCCTCCCGCGGGGCCCCAGCCGCCTTACTTTTGGGTGGGAGGGGCAAACCCCCCCCCAGCATTTTCCCTTTTTTAAAGGGGGTTTCAGAGGGTCATTTTGGGGGGAGGAGGATGGCAAGGCCACCTCCCCCCAGCCGCCCCCATTTTCCCCGGGTGGTAGGGGGGAGGAGTGGTACGAAGCCCGAGCGTGTCCACACGCGGTGGGCCCAAAAATCGTACCCCTGGGGGCCCCCTGCGCTCGAGATCCCCCACAGATTTAGCCCGGGACCCCAAGGTACCGAGTTTCCCATGGTGGCCACGAGGAGCACGCAGAAGTCTTTAAAGAGGAAATCTAAAGATATAATATAATATTATAATATATAATATTTATTTAAATGTATAATAATAATATAAACACAAATATTTAAATATTAAAAATAAACTTTAATATTTGTATATATAATGAATATAATAGAAAAAGACCACACACAAAACACCACACACAACACACACACCACACACACCACACAAAACCACACACACACCACACCACACACCCAAAACCCCACACACACATATACATATTATATTTAAAAATAATATATATAATATATAATATATTAATATAATATATAATTATATATAAAATATATTATAGTAGTATTATTGATTGGATGTATAAATTTTACATTTTTTTATGAAACAAAAAAACACTTCTGCATACTTGGTAGTAAAAACCCCCAATGCACAAGTATTTTCATTAATAAATAAATATAAAACACACACACACACACACACACATTTAAAATATATAAAATTTTAATATAATATAGGAAAAATATATAATATAATATATAAATATATATTTTTTATATTACATACAATTTTTATATTATACATATAAATTTTTAAAAATAAAATATAATATAATAATTATGATAATATATAATAATATATATATAATATAAAGTATGTAGTTATAAATAAATATATATGTAATATAAAAATTTTAAATAAGATTATAATATAAAAATTTTATAATTATAAAAAGAATAAAAGAAAAAAAAAATATAAAATATACATATAATTTATATTAATAATACAAAAAATATAGAAATAATTATATATAAATATATTTAAACAAAGAATATAAATAAATATTTTAAATTAAATATAAGAATTTTAAAATAATAATAAATTAAGGAGTAGATATATAAATATAAATAATGAAATGAATATATATATATATATATAGATAAAAAAGATAAAAAAATAAAAAGATATATATATATAGAATAAAAAGAATTAGAAGGATAAGTATATAGAAATATTATATATATAAATATATATTTTATATATAAATTAAATTATAAATACATATTTTTAATATTTAATATAGTTTATTATATTAAAAATATATATATATATTAATATATTTTATAATATATATATATATATAATATATAATATATTAATTATTTTTTAAAAAATATTTTTTAAAATATATATATATATAATATAATTATATTATATATATAAGATATATATATATATTATGTGTGTGTGATATAAGATATCCCACACATTTTTTAATGAATATAACACCACACAACACACACACACACCACACAACACAACACACACAACACCCAACAACCCCACCACACACACACACACACACCCAAACCCCACACACACAACACCAACATACACACACACAACACACACACGTACCCACCCCACACACAACCAACCACCACACACACACACCACACAACACACAACACACAAACACACACACACACATCACAAACAACATACACATGTCACACCCCCATACACACACCAAACCCCCAAAACACCACACACAATATACAGGACACACACACACACACACACACAACCCCACCCACAAACACACCACCCCACACACACACACACACACACAACACCTACATATACACACAATATAACACAAGAACTACCGTAAAAAAAAAAAAAAAAAAAAAAAAAAAACCACCCACAACACACAACCCCTACATACCACACTACACACACATATGAAAAAACATATACCAATAATTTTAAAAACACACACACAATAATATATCACACCACACCACAAATATACTCACACACACACACACACACCCCCACACACAACACACACACACCACCACACACACACCACACACACACACACACCCCCCACACTACACACATACACACACCAACCCCAAACAACCTTACCCACAATATACACATATACACACAATATACACACAACACACACACATATATATACTCACAAACAACACAAATATACTCAAAACACACAAACAATATATATATACACACACACAAACAATACACACAACACACACACAACACACACACACACACACACACACACACACACACACCACAAAAACACACACAACACCACAATCTGAGTTCGAGGGTTCGAGTCACCAGGGCGCGTTGTTCCTGGGCAAGGAACTTCACCTCGATTGCCTGCCTAGCCAATGGGTGGCCAAGCCAGCTCAAGTCAGTGGGGTAAATTGAAATGGTGACTCGTTTAAAAAACACGGGCGGTAGGCAATGGAAAACCCACCGCTCTAAATTGCAAAGAAAAAATCATGGAAGCCCATGATCGTTAAGCCGCGGTGGCCGAATGGTTAGGCGTCGGACTCAAGACTGTGACGACGGCAATCTGAATCGAGGGTTCGAGTCACCGACCCGGGGTTGTTCCCTTGAGCAAGGAACTTCACCTTGATTGCCTACCTAGCCACTGGGTGGCCAAGCCAGCCCAAGGCAAGTGCTGGGCCCAAGCCCGGATAAATAGAGAGAATGATTACCTAAAAGGTACCACCGGCACTCTCCGTGGAAAGGACATGGGGACCCTACCACGTACTCAACTCCAAGAGCATCACAACATGAAAACTACAATTTAAATATCATGCTGTGACCACGGTGGCTCAGACATGAACCTACCCTTAAAAGAAGAATATATATATATTTTTTTTTTATTATTTTTTTTTTTTCAAGTGCCCTGTCCCACCAGGACGTTGGCGATTATGGATTTCCATGATTTTCTTGGCAATTTAGAGTGGTGGTTTGCCATTGCCTTCCGCCTGGTATTTTTATCGAGTCACCATCTCTATTTACCCGGCACTGACTTGGACTGGCTTGCCCACACAGCGGCCAGGCAGGCAATCTAGGTGAAGTTCCTTGCCCAAGGGAACAATGCGCTGGTCGGTGACTCGAACCCTCGAACTCAGATTGCCGGTGTGACAGTCTTGCGTTCGATGCTCTAACCACTCAGCCACCACGGCCTATATTATAAATAATATATATATATATTTTTTCAACAGTATAGGCTCATGTTTGAGTGGCGTGGTCACAGCATGATATTTAATTGTAGTTTTCATGCTGTGATATATATATAAAATATATATATATATATATATATATATATATATATATATATATATATATATTTTATATATATATATATATATTATATATATATATTTATTATAATATATGTTTAAAAATATATATATATTTATATTTTATATATATATATATATAATATATATATATACATATATATATATTTACATATGTTATATAGGCCGCGGTGGCTGAGTGGTTAGAGCAAGGACTCAAGGGTTCAAGTCACCGGCCGGCCCCATTGTTCCCTTGGGCAAGGAACTTCACCTCGATTGCCTACCTAGCCACTGGGTGGCAAGCCAGCCCAAGTCAGTGCCGGTCCCAGAAACCGGGTAAATAGAGATGGTGACTCGATAAACACCGGGCCGAAGGCAATGGCAAACCACCGCTCTAAATTGCCAAGAAAATCATGGAAATCCATGATCGCCAACGTCCTTGTGGGATAGGCCACTTGAAAAAAAAAAAAAAAAAAAAAAAAAAAAAAAAAAAATATTAATATATATAATTATATATATATATATATAATATATTATATCTCACAAAACGTTGTCATGTTGAGCAGCCGGGACCTCCCACCATCCTTTGCACCAACTTGATTTGTGCTTTTTCTTTCACTTGTACCCTCGCCAGCCCCCAAAAATCTTTGAGTTGTCCTCAGTCTTGTCTTCGGGGTTTGGGTCTTCCTTGTTTCCCATCAATCCTGTCAGCAAATCTTTTCAATACTTTACTTTCCCTCCATGCCAATAAATTTTTTTTTTCCTTTTTTTTCAAGAGTCCAACAGGGTCTTTAAAAATTTCTTTTTTTATATAATATTATATTTATATATTATAATAATATATATAAAATAATTTTATATATAGTATAGTATAATAAATTTTAAAATATAAATAAAAATATTTAAATTATATTATATTTTTTATATATGTAATATAAATATTTATATTATAAATTAAAAATATATATAATATATATATATATTAAATTTTAAATTTTATTGAATATTATATTTTAAATTTATAAATAATATTATTAAAATAAGAAAATATAATTATATTTAATTTGTTTATAATTAATTAATATATATATATATATATATAATATAAAATATATATATATATTAGAAATATATATAAAAATATAATATATATTATTATGTAATATATATTAAAATATATAATGTTATATTATATTCATTTATTAACGGTAGGTTATGCTGAGCCGCCCTGTCACAGCTGAAAATATATATATATATATTATAAAATATATAAAATATATATAATTTATATATATATATATATAAATATATAATATATATTATATTATGTATATATATATAATATATAATAATGGGATAATATATAAATATATATATAAGTGTTATTATAATAATATTAAAAAAAAAATAAAATAATTATATAAATATAAATTATTTATAATTAAATATAATTAAAATATATAATAATATATATTATAAATTTATTATATATATATAATAATATATATATATAAATAATTAAATATATATATATAATATAATATAATATATTATATATAAAATTATAATAATATTATATATAATATAATTACATTTTATATATAATATATAATATATTAAAATATAAAATTTAATTATATAATATATATGAAAAAAAAAAATTTGAAAAGACGGTGGGACATTTGAACAAAGGAAACTAAATTTATTGGTATGTGATGAGAAGTAAAGATTGAGAAAGCTTGTGCAGGGATATGTAGGAAAAAAAGGGGAAAGGGCCCAAAAACCGAAGAAAAGGGATGAGCGACAACATCAAAGAGTTTGGGGTGGCGATGGTAAAATAAAAAAAAAGCAAAAAAATCGTGATGGGAAGGATGGTGGAGAGGCCCACGGTGCTCAATGAGATACCTTTATTGATGATGATTAAAATTTTTATAATAATTATATATATAATATATATATTTTTTTTTTTTTTTTTTTTTTTTTTTTTTTTTTTTTTTCAAGGGGCCGCCCCGCAAGGACGTTGGCGACATGGTTTTCCTGATTTTTTTGGAATTAGAGCGGGGGTTTTGCCATTGCCTTGGCCCGGTTTTTTTATCGATCACCACTCATTCCCCGGTTCTGGGACGGCACGACTTGGCTGTTTGCCCACCCAGGGTAGGTAGGCAATCGAGGTGAATTTCCCTTTGAAAAGGACAATGTGCGGCGGTGACTTGAACCCTTGATCCTATGCCAAACCCACTACCCACCGGGCTATATAACAATGTAAATAATATATAATATAATTTATAATAAAAATATAAAAATATATTTAATAAAAAAACATATATAAAAAATAAAATTATATATAAAAATATAATATATATAAATAATATATAAATAAAAATATAAAATTAAAATTATATATATATATATATATAAAATATATATTATAATATATATTATAATATATCACAGCAAAAAAAACTAAAATTTAAATATTTTGCTGTGACCCGCACTCAAACATGAGCCTTATTTGAAAAAAAAATATATATATTATTTATAATATAGGCCTTTTGGGGCTAGGGTTAGAGCACGAACCAAGACTGTCCCCCCGGCAATCTGATTTCGGGGTTCGGTCACCGCCCAGCGCATTTTTCCCCTTTGGGAAAGGAACTTCACCTAGTTTCCGCCTGGCCTGGGTGGAAACCCGCCCAAAAAAGTGCCGGGAAATAGAGAGGTGACTCGATAAAAATTTCCCGGGGAAGGCATGGCAAAACCCCCATCTAAATTTAAAAAAAAAATCAGGAAACCATAATCGCCAAGTCCGGTGGGACAGGGCCTTGAAAAAAAAAAAAAAAATAAAAAAAAAAATATATATATATTCTTTTTTAACGGTAGGGGATGTCTGAGCCACCTGGTCAAGAGATACTTAATTTAGTTTTCATTTGTATGCTTTGGAGTGAGTCGTGGTAGGGCCCCCGCCCTTTCACGGAGAGTGCCGGTGGGACCTTTTAGGTAATATTTCTCTATTATCGGGCTTGGACCAGCACTTGCCTTGGGCGGGTTGGCCACCCAGGGTAGGGAGGCAATCAAAGGGGAGTTCCTTTCTCAG
Organism: Penaeus monodon; assembly: GCF_015228065.2. Lineage (NCBI taxonomy): Eukaryota > Metazoa > Arthropoda > Malacostraca > Decapoda > Penaeidae > Penaeus > Penaeus monodon. The sequence goes on from NW_023664538.1 coordinate 9,810, forward strand.
GGAACAACGCGGCGGGGGGTGACCGAACCCCCGAACAGATTTCCTCGTCACATCGAGGCCGAGCTTAACCATTTGGCCACCCCGGCCTTTTAAAGACAGGGGTTCCAGATTTTTTTTTGAATTTGAGCGGTGGTTTTCCTTTCTACGCCCCGGGGTTTTTTCGAGTCACCATTTAATTTACCCGGCACTGA
>NW_023664539.1:0-13705 GCF_015228065.2 Penaeus monodon
AAACGATAAATTTTCTTTAATAGATATAAATAATGATTATAAAAAACGTTATTATTGTTTTATTTTTTGTTTACATTATTATTGTAGTTTTTTTAGTATAGATTTAAAAATATATTTATAAATGCAAAAATTGCAATAATAATGATAATAATTTCAATAATGATGAAATAATTGCCCCTAATGATGATAAAGATGATAAAGATGATATAAAGAAAAAATGATGATAATCATATAAAAATGATGAAATAACAGGGAAATTTTGCCATATTAAAAAAAAAGCTAACAAAAAAAAATCCCAAAGCGAAAAGCGGCAAAATCTAGCGAAAATATAGCCTTTTGAGGTAGACTCCAAAAGAGTTTTTTCCTCATTTATATTCTGGCAATTATTAGGGAAAATGGAAAAAAAATTAAAAAGAATTCATTTAAACATGGCAATAAGATGAAAAAAGTGAGATAAAGAATTTTTAAAAAACATTTGATATTTTCTATTTTTACTATTTATTATTATTATTATCATTATTATTATTATTATTATTATTATATTTTATTATTTTTTACTTTAATTTTTTATTATTTCCAAAAAAATATATTTTAAAAATGTAATAATAATAAAATAAAATAATAAGTAAAAATTATAAAAATACTAAATTTTTATAATATTTTATTAAAATTATTATTGTTATTTATCATTTTTATTATTTTTTAATGGGAGTATAATTGTAAAAAAAATTATTTAACAGTAATAATTACAGTAATAACGATTTAATAAAAAATGATAAAATAAAGATTATAAAGCGTTATTTTTGTTATTATTATTGTTATTACTATTATTTTTGATTGTTATTAGTAAGATGTAAAAATATATATTATAACTGACAAATTGCAAAATAGCGTAATAATTGAAATAATGATGATAAAAATTTAAAAATGTGATAATGATATGATAAAGATGATAATGATGTGATAACGATAAAAAATGATGAAATCATATAAATGTGTAATAACAGGAAATTTTGTCCCTAATAAAAAAAAAAAGGGAAAAAAAAAAAATCCCAAAAGTCGAAAACGGCAACATCTAGCGAAAAATAGCCTTTTAGAGTAGACTCCAAAAAAGACGTTTTTTCCATTCATTTGATGATTTTGCAATTTTTAGGGGAATAATGATAAAAATTAACCCTAATTCTATTTAAACATGACAAAAAAGATGATAAAAAGGGGAATAAAGAAATTTTGGGTAACATTTTATGATTTTTACTTTTTACTATTTCATTATTATTTTCATTATTTTTATTATTTTATTATTATTTTATTATTTTATTTTATTATTATTATTATTTTTACTTTTTTATTAGTATTATTGCCCAAAAAATTTATAACGTAATTATAAGAAAATAATAATAATTAATTTAATAAAAACTATTTGTTATTATTGTTTTTAATATTTTTATTGTTATTATTAACTTATTATTATTTTTACTGGTAGTAAAAATTGTAAAAATAATTTTTAAACAGTAATATTACAGTAAAACGATATTAATTAAAATAAATTAAATTTAAAGATTTAAAGACGTTTTATTGTTATTATTTTGTTATTACTATTATTATTGTAGTTTTATTTTATAGATGTAAAAATTATATTTTAACTCAAAAATTTCAATAAAATGATAAAATTGCAATAAGTGATAATAAATTTTTATAATGATGATAAAGATGATATAAAGAAGATAATGATGATATAACGAAATAAAGATGATAATCTCATTTAAAAGAGATAAACAGAAATTTTGCCATATATAAAAAAAAAAAGGTAAAAGAAAAAAAATCCCAAAAATTAAAAAGCCAAATCGCCGAAATAAAAGCCTTTTGAGAGAAGACTCCAAATTACGTTTTTCCATTCTATTTATGATTTTGGCAATTATAGGGTAATAATGATATGATTACCAGAAATTTTATTAACATAAATAATGAATAAAAAAGTGAAATAAAGAATTTGATAAATTTGATGATATTACTATTATTACTATTATCATTTATTATTATTAGTTATTATTTATTATTATTATATAATTATATTAATTATATATTATTATTATTTATATTATTATATATTTTAATTATATTATTGCCAAAAAATATATTATAACTGTAATATAGAATATAAATACTAATATAATTATGATAATATGAATTGTTATAAATTGTATTATATATTATTATTTAATTATAAAATTAATCTAATTTTTACTGGTATTAAATTTAAAAAAAATTTTAAACAGTAATAATTACAGTAATAACGATTATTTAATTAAAATAATTGTGATAAATTATATAAAGACGATTGTAGTTTTAGTATAGTGTAAAAATATATTAAAAACTGCAATAATTGCAATAATGATGATAATATTGCAATAATGATGATAATAATTGCAATATGATATTATGATGATGTAATGATGATAATACATAATGATATGATAAATAATATGATATATATATATAATATGATAATAACAATTTTGTCCTATTATAAAAAAAGGTAAAAAAAAAACCCAATAAGTCGAAAAAGCGGCAAAATTCGAAATATAGCTTTTGAGAGTTAGACTCAAAATGGTTTTTTTCCATTATTTGATGATTCTTAATTTTAGGGTAATAATGATAATAATTACCAATTCTATTAATAAACAATAAGAGATAAAAGTGAGAATGAAAAGAATTGGATACATTTGATGATTATTTATATTATTATATATATATTATTTATCATTATTATTATTAATATTATATTATATTATTATTTATTAATTCTTATATTTTTAATTATTATATTATATTATTATTATTATTTTAATTATTAGTATATTATGAAAATATATTATAACTGTAAATAATACAATAATATAATAATGAAGATAATTTAAAAATACTAATTGTATATAAATTGTTATTAATATATTATTTATATTCATATTATTTTACTGTAGTATATTTAAAAATATTTATACAAATAATACTATTAACGATTATATTAATTATTAATAATGACTATAAACTTATTAATGTTATATTATTTATTATATAATATTGTGATTGTTAATAGATTGTAAAAATATATATATTAACTGCAATATTGCAATAATAATTTTAATAATTTGCATATTATGATGATATAATTGCATATTATATGATATATATGATATATATATGTATGATGAAAAGATAAAATGATGATAATCATGATAATAATGATAATAATAACAGAATTTCCATATATAATAAAAAAAAGGTTAAAAAAAAAAATCCCAAAAGTCGAAAAAGCGGCAAAATCTGGAAAATAGCCTTTTGAGAGTAACTCCAAAATACGTTTTTCCATTCATTTGATGATTCTTAATTATTAGGGTAATAAGATAAAATTTCCAAATTCTTTAATCATGACAAAAAAGATGATAAAAGTAGAAAAAAGAGAAAATTTTGGATAACATTTTTTGATTTACTAAATTTTTACTATTATCATTATTTTATTATTTTATTATTATCATTATTATTATTATTTTTATTATTTTTATTATATTATTACTTTAATTATTTGATTAAAGCCAAAAATAATTTATAACTGTAATAATTACAGTAATAACGATATTAATTAAAATAATGATATAAATAATGATTATAAAGACGTTATCATTGTTATTATTATTGTTATTAATATTATTATTGTAGTTGTTATTAGTATAGATGTAAAAATATATATTATAACTGGAATAATTGCAATAATAATGATAATAATTGCAATAATGATGATAATAATTGCAATAATGATGATAATGATGATGATAATGATGATAATGATGATAATGATGATGATAACGATAATAATGATGATAATCATGATAATAATGATGATAATAACAGGAATTGTGTCCATATATAATAAAAAAGGTAAAAGAAAAAAAATCCCAAAAGTCGAAAAAGCGGCAAAATCTAGCGAAATATAACCTTTTGAGAGTAGACTCCAAAATGACGTTTTTTCCATTCATTTGATGATTCTGGGAATTATTTGGGTAATAATGATAATAATTACCAGAATTCTATTAATCATGACAATAATGATGATAAAAGTGAGAATAAAGAGAATTTGGATAACATTTGATGATTATTACTATTATTACTATTATCATTATTATTATCATTATTATTATTATTATTATTATTATTATTATTATTACTTAATTATTAGATTATTGCCAAAAAATATATTATAACTTTAATAATAACAATAATAATAATAATAAGTATAATTATAATAATACTAATTATTATAATATTCTTATTAATATTATTATTGTTATTATTATCATTATTATTATTTTTACTGGTATATAATTGTAAAAATAATTATTATAACAGTAATAATTACAGTAATAACGATATTAATTAAAATAATGATATAAATAATGATTATAAAGACGTATTGTAGTTGTTATTAGTATAGATGTAAAAATATATATTATAACTGTAATAATTGCAATAATGATGATAATAATTGCAATAATGATGATAACAATTGCAATAATGATGATAATGATGATGATAATGATGATAATGATGATGATAACGATAATAATGATGATAATCATGATAATAATGATGATAATCATGATAATAATGATGATAATAACAGGAATTGTGTCCATATATAATAAAAAAAGGTAAAAAAAAAAAATCCCAAAAGTCTAAAAGCGGCAAAATCTAGCGAAATATAGCCTTTTGAGAGTAGACTCCAAAATGACGTTTTTTCAATTCATTTGATGATTCTGGCAATTATTAGGGTAATAATGATAATAATTACCAGAATTCTATTAATCATGACAATAATGACGATAAAAGTGAGAATAAAGAGAATTTGGATAACATTTCATGATTATTACTATTATTACTATTATCATTATTATTATCATTATTATTATTATTATTAATATTGTTATTATTATTATTATTATTGTTATTATTATTATTATTATTATTATTATTATTATTATTATTATTATTATTATTTTTACTGGTAGTATAATTGGAAAAATAATTATTATAACAGTAATAATTACAGTAATAACGATATAATTAAAATAATGATATAAATAATGATTATAAAGACGTTATTATTGTTATTATTATTGTTATTACTATTATTATTGTAGTTGTTATTAGTATAGATGTAAAAATATATATTATAACTGCAATAATTGCAATAATAATGATAGTAATTGCAATAATGATAATAATAATTGCAATAATGATGATAATGATGATGATAATGATGATAATGATGATAATGATAATGATAACGATAATAATGATGATAATCATGATGATAATAACAGGAATTGTGTCCATATATAATAAAAAAAGGTAAAAGAAAAAAAATCCCAAAATTCGAAAAAGTCGGCAAAAAAGCATTGCCTTTTGAGAGTAGACTCCAAAATGACGTTTTTTTCCATTCATTTGATGATTCTGGCAATTATTAGGGTAATAATGATAATAATTACCAGAATTCTATTAATCATGACAATAATGATGATAAAAGTGAGAATAAAGAGAATTTGGATAACATTTGATGATTATTACTATTATTACTATTATCATTATTATTTTATCGTTATTATTATTATTATTATTATTATTATTATTATTATATTATTATTATTAATTATATTATTATTATTATTATTACTTTAATTATTAGTATATTGCCAAAAAACATATTATACTTTAATAATAACAATAATAATAATAATAAGTATAATTTAATATAATACTAATTGTTATAATATTGTTATTAATATTATTATTGTTATTAATTATCATATTATTATTTTTACTGGTAGTATAATTGTAAAAATAATTATTTATAGCAGTAATAATTACAGTTAATACGATATTAATTAAAATAATGATATAAAAAATGATTATAAAGACGTTATATTGTTATTATTATTGTTATTACTATTATTATTGTAGTTGTTATTAGTTATGATGTAAAAATATATATTATAACTGCAATAATTGCATATAATAATGATAATAATTGCAATAATGATGATAATAATTGCAATAATGATGATAATGATGATGATAATGATGATAATGATGATGATAACTATAATAATGATGATAATCATGATAATAATGGTGATAATAATAGGAATTATGTCCATATATAATAAAAAAAGTAAAAGAAAAAAAAATCCCAAAAGTAAAAAAGCGGCAAAATCAAGCGATATATAGCCTTTTGAGAGTAGACTCCAAAATGACGTTTTTTCCATTAATTTGATGATTCTTGCAATTATTAGGGTAATAATGATAATATACCAGAATTCTATTAATCATGACAATAATGATGATAAAGTGAGAATAAGAGAATTTGGATAACATTTGATGATTATTACTATCATTACTTTATCATTATTATTTATCACAATTATTATTATTATTATTATTATTATTATCATAATTATTATTATTATTATTATTATTATTATTATTATTATTATTATTATTATTATTATTATTATTATTATTATTATTATTATTATTTTTACTGGTAGTATAATTGTAAAAATAATTATTATAACAGTAATAATTACAGTAATAACGATATTAATTAAAAAAAATGATATAAATAATGATTATAAAGACGTTATTATTGTTATTATTATTGTTATTACTATTATTATTGTAGTTGTTATTAGTAAAGATGTAAAAATATATATTATAACTGCAATAATTGCAATAATGATGATAATAATTGCAATAATAATGAAAATGATGATGATAATAATGATAATGATGATAATGATGATGATAACGATAATAATGATGATAATCATGATAATAATGATGATAATAACAGGAATTGTGTCCATTATAATAAAAAGGTAAAAGAAAAAAAATCCCCAAAAGTCGAAAAACAGCGGCAAAAAATCTAGCGAAATATAGCCTTTTGAGAGTAGACTCCAAAATGACGTTTTTTCCATTCATTTGATGATTCTGGCAATTATTAGGGTAATAATGATAATAATTACCAGAATTCTATTAATCATGACAATAATGATGATAAAAGTGAGAATAAAGAGAATTTGGATAACATTTGATGATTATTACTATTATTACTATTATCATTTTTATTATCATTATTATTATTATTATTATTATTATTATTATTATTACTTTAATTATTAGTATTATTGCCAAAAAATATATTATAACTCAATAATAACAATAATAATAATAATAAGTATAATTATGATAATACTAATTGTTATAATATTGTTATTAATATTATTATTGTAGTTGTTATTAGTATAGATGTAAAAATATATATTATAACTGCAATAATTGCAATAATAATGATAATAATTGCAATAATGATGATAATAATTGCAATAATGATGATAATGATTTTTAAATGACGTTTTTTTCCATTCATTTGATGATTCTGGCAATTATTAGGGTAATAATGATAATAATTACCAGAATTCTATTAATCATGACAATAATGATGATAAAAGTGAGAATAAAGAGAATTTGGATAACATTTGATGATTATTACTATTATTACTATTATCATTATTATTATCATCATTATTATTATTATTATTATATTATATTATTATTATATTATTATATATATTATTATTATTATTATTATTTTATTATTACTTTAATTATTAGTATTATTGCCAAAAAATATATTATAACTGTAATAATAACAATAATAATAATAATAAGTATAATTATAATAATACTAATTGTTTTTTAAAATTGTTATTAATATTTTATTGTTATTATTATCATTATTATTTTTTTTACTGGTAGTATAATTGTAAAAATTAATTAATTATAACAGTAATAATTACAGTAATAACGATATTGATTAAAATAATGATAAAAAAAATAAAAATAAAGACGTTATTATTTTTTATTATTATTGTTATTACTATTATTATTTTAGTTGTTATTAGTCTAGATGTAAAAATATATATTATAACTGCAATAATTGCAATAATAAAAATAATAATTGCAATAATGATGATAATATTGCAAAAATGATGATAAAGATGATGATAATGATGATAATGATTGATAATGATGATGATAAAAGATAATAATGATGATAAACATGATTTAAAAATGATGATAATAACAGGGGAAATTTTGTCCATATATAACAAAAAAAAGGGAAAAGAAAAAAAATCCCAAAAGTCGAAAAAGCGGCAAAATCTAGCGAAATATAGCCTTTTGAGAGTAGACTCCAAAATGACGTTTTTTTCCATTCATTTGGTGATTCTGGCAATTATTAGGGTAATATGATAATAATTACCAGAATTCTATTAATCATGACAATAATGTGATAAAAGTGAGAATAAAGAGAATTTGGAAACATTTGATGATTATTACTATTATTACTATTATCATTATTATTTTCATTATTATTATTTATTATTATTAAATTTTTATTATTATTATTATTAATTATTATCATTTATATTATTATTACTATTATTTTTTTATTATTATTATTTACTTTAATTATTAGTATTAATTTCCAAAAAAATAATTATAAAATGTAATAAAACAATTTAATAAATAATAAGATAATTATAATAATACAATTGTTATAATATTTTATTATATTATTATTGTTATTATTATCATTATTATTTTTTTTACTGGTAGTATAATTAAAAATAATTATTATAACGTAATAATTACAGTAATAACGATATTAATTAAAATAATGATAATAAATAAAGATTATAAGACGTTATTATTGTTATTATTATTTTTTATTTCTATTATTATTGTAGTTGTTAAATTTGTATAGATGTAAAAAATATATATTAAAAAACTGCAATAATGCAATAATAATGATAATAATGCAATAATGATGATTAATTGCAATATGATGATAAGAAGATGATAATGAAAGATAATGATGATGATAAAAGATAATAATGATGATAATCATGATAATAATATTGATAATAACAGGAATTGTGTCCATATATAAAAAAAAAAGGTAAAAGAAAAAAATCCGAAAAAGTCGAAAAAGCGGCAAATTCTAGGAAATATAGCCTTTTGAGATTTGACTCCAAAATGACCCTTTTTTTTCATTCATTTGATGATTCTTTGGCAATTATTAGGGTAATAATGATAATAATTACCATATTCTTAATCATGACAATAATGATGATAAAAGTGAGAATAAAGAGAATTTGATAACATTGAATGATTATTAACTATTATTACTACTATCATTTTTTATTATCTTATTATTATTTTTATTATTTTTTATTAATTATTATTATTATTTTATTATTAATATTATTTTTTTTTTTTTTCTTTCTTTTTTTTTATTACTTTAATTTTTAGTATTATGCCAAAAAATTATTATAACTGTAATAATAACAATAATAATAAAAAATAAGTTAAATTTTAATATACTAATTGTTTTTTTTTATTTGTTATTAATATTAATTATTGTATTATTATCAATATTAATTAAATTTTTTCTGGTAGTATAATTGGAAATAATTATTATAACATAATAATTACAGTAATAACGATAATTAATTAAAAAAATGATATAAATAATGATTATAAAGACTTATTATTGTTATTATTATTGTATTACATTATTAATTGTAGTTGTTATTAGTATAATGTAAAAAAATATATTATAAATGAAATAAATTTCAATATAATGATAAAATTGCAATAATATGATAAAAAATTGCAATAATGATGATAATAATTGCAATAATATGAAAATGATGATGATAATGATGATAATGATGATGATAACGATAATAAAGATGATAAATCATGATAATAATGATGATAATAAAAGAATTGTGGTCATATATATAAAAAGGTAAAAGAAAAAAATCCCCAAAAGTCGAAAAGCGGCAATATCTAGCGAAATTTTAGCCTTTTGAAGTAGACTCCAAAATGACGTTTTTTTTCCATTCATTTTGATGATTTTGGCAATTATTTTGGTAATTTAAAGATAATAATTACCAGAATTCTATTTTTTTAATTTATTAAAATAAAAATGGGTAAAAGTGAGAATAAAGAGAATTTGGATAAACATTTGATGATTATTAAATATTATTACTATTATCATTTTATACATTTTTATTATTTTTATTTTTATTATTATTTTTATTATTTATTATTTTTATTAATTATTATTATTATTATTATTTATTATTAAATTTTTAATTATTATTATCATTATTATTATTATTATTATTATTATTATTACTTTATTATTAAATTATTGCAAAAAATATATTTTTAACTGTAATAAAAAACAATAATAATAATAATAAGTATAATATAATAATAAATTTAAATTGTTAAATATGTATTAATATTTTTATTGTAAATTTTTATCATTAAATTTTTATTTTTACTGGTAGTATAATTTAAAAATAATTAATTATACCAGAAATAATTACGTAAAACGATATTAATTAAATAATATATAAATAATGAAATTTTAAAGACTTATTATTGTTATTATTATGTTATTACTATTTTTATTGTAGTGTTATTATTATAGATGTTTTAAATAATATTATAACTGCAATAATTGCAATATAGATAATAAATTTCCCAAAAATGATGAAAAATAATTGCAATAATGATGATAATGATGATGAAAAATGATTATAATGATGAATATGATATAATGTGATGATAAACGATAATAAAGATGATAATCATGATAATAATGATGATAAAAACAGGAATTGTTTCCATATATAATAAAAAAAGTAAAAGAAAAAAATCCCAAAAGTCGAAAAAGCGGGAAAATTAGCGAAATATACCCTTTTGATTAGTAGACTCCAAAAATGACGTTTTTCCATTCATTTGATGATTTTGGCAATCAAATTAGCGCAATAATGAAAAAAATTTTCCAGAATTCTATTAATCATGACAATAAAGAAAGATAAAAGTGAGAATAAAGAATTTGGTAACATTTGTGATTGTTATCATTATTTTCATTATCATTACTATTTCCATCATAATTATTATTATCATTATTATTATTATTAAAATTATTATTATTGCTATTATTATTATTATTATTATTATTATTATTATATTTTACTTTAATTATTAGTATTATTGCCAAAAAATATATTATAACTGTAATAATAACAATAATAATAATAATAAGTATAATTATAATAATACTAATTGTTATAATTTTGTTATTAATATTGTTATTGTTATTATTATCATTATTATTATTTCTACTGGGAGTATAATTGTAAAAATAATTTTTTTAAAAAGTAATAATTACAGTAATAACGATATTAATTAAAATAATGATATAAATAAGATTATTTAAGACGTTATTATTGTTTTTTATTATTGTTATTACTATTATTATTGTAGTTGTTATTTGTATAGATTAAAAAATATATATTTTAACTGAAATAATTGCAAAATAATGATAATAATTGCAATAATGATGATAATAATTGCAATAATGATAATAATGATGATGATAATGATGATAATGATGATAATGTGATGATAACGATAATAATGATGATAATCATGAATAAAAATGATGATAATAACAGGGAAATTTTGTCCATATATAATAAAAAAGGTAAAAGAAAAAAAAACCCCAAAAGTCGAAAAAGCGGCAAAATCTAGCGAAATATAGCCTTTTGAGAGTAGACTCCAAAATGACGTTTTTTCCATTCATTTGATGATTCTGGCAATTATTAGGGTAATAATGATAATAATTACCAGAATTCTACTAATCATGACAATAATGATGATAAAAGTGAGAATGAAGAGAATTTGGATAACATTTGATGATTATTGCTATTATTACTATTATCATTATTATTATCAATATTATTATTATTATTATTATTATTATTATTATTATTATTATTATCATTATTATTATTATTATTACTTTAATTATTAGTATTATTGCCAAAAAATATATTATAACTGTAATAATATCAATAATAATAATAATATGCTAATAATTGTTATAATATTGTTATTAATATTATTATTGTTATTATTATCATTATTATTATTTTTACTGGTAGTATAATTGTAAAAATAATTATTATAACAGTAATAATTACAGTAATAACGATATTAATTAAAATAATGATATAAATAATGATTATAAAGACGTTATTATTTTTATTATTATTGTTATTACTATTATTATTGTAGTTGTTATTAGTATAGATGTAAAAATATATGTTATAACTGCAATAATTGCAATAATAATGATAATAATTGCAATAATGATGATAATAATTGCAATAATGATGATAATGATGATGAAAATGATGATAATGATGATGATAACGATAATAATGATGATAATCATGATAATAATGATGATAATAACAGGAATTGTGTCCATATATAATAAAAAAGGTAAAAGAAAAAAAATCCCAAAAGTTGAAAAAGCGGCAAAATCTAGCGATATATAGCCTTTTGAGAGTAGACTCCGAAATGACGTTTTTTCCATTCATTTGATGATTCTGGCAATTATTAGGGTAATAATGATAATAATTACCAGAATTCTATTAATCATGACAATAATGATGATAAAAGTGAGAATAAAGAGAATTTGGATAACATTTGATGTTATTATTATTACTATTATTATTATTATTATTATTATTATTATTATTATTATTATTATTATATTATTATTATTATTATTATTATTATTATTATTATTATTATTATTATTATTATTATTATTACTTTAATTATTAGAATTATTGCCAAAAAATATATTTTAACTGTAATAATAACAATAATAATAATAATAAGTATAATTATAATAATATTAATTGTTATAATATTGTTATTAATATTATTATTTTATATTATTATTATTTTTACTGGTAGTATAATTGTAAAAATAATTATTATAACAGTAATAATTACAGTAATAACGATATTAATTAAAATAATGATGATAATAATTGCAATAATGATGATAATGATGATGATAATGATGATAATGATGATGATAACGATAATAATGATGATAATCATGATAATAATGATGATAATAACAGGAATTGTGTCTATATATAATAAAAAAAAAGGTAAAAGAAAAAAAATCCCAAAAGTCGAAAAAGCGTCAAAATCTAGCGAAATATAGCCTTTTGAGAGTAGACTCCAAAATGACGTTTTTTCCATTCATTTGATGATTCTGGCAATTATTAGGGTAATAATGATAATAATTACCAGAATTCTATTAATCATGACAATAATGATGATAAAAGTGAGAATAAAGAGAATTTGGATAACATTTGATGATTATTACTATTATTACTATTATCATTATTATTATCATTATTATTATTATTATTATTATTATTATTATTATTAATATTATTATTATTTTTATTACTTTAATTATTAGTATTATTGCCAAAAAATATATTATAACTGTAATAATAACAATAATAATAATAATAAGTATAATTATAATAATACTAATTGTTATAATATTGTTATTAATATTATTATTGTTATTATTATCATTATTATTATTTTTACTGGTAGTATCATTGTAAAAATAATTATTATAACAGTAATAATTACAGTAATAACGATATTAATTAAAATAATG
>NW_023664540.1:0-13704 GCF_015228065.2 Penaeus monodon
CCCAAAAAAAATTTCCCGAAAAAAACTTATTTGAAAATTAAAACCAACTTTTAAAAAACCCCCCTCTTTTGGGCCCATTTTTCCCGGCCCCCCACTCATTCCCAATTAAAAAGGGGGGGGAAAAACCCCCAGACTTGCCTCCCCTACCCCCAATTCGTTGACAAGTTGTTATGCAAGGTCATAACTACATGGGCCAAAAAATAATAAAGCAAATTTGGGTACCAGGCCACTCTGGTATCCAGGGCAATGAGCAGGCTGAAAAATTAGCCGGTCAACTGGGATCTGGACCTTAGCAAGTCCGTACAGATCTCAGTGTTTTGTGTCTCTCTAAAAGAAAATTTACATCCCGGGGAAAAGTGACTGGCCAGCCCCCAAAACCCCAACAAAATAAAAACCCACAATAAACTGGGGGATACCCCCACGGGAAAATCAGAAGGGAGGAGGTGGGTTGGCCCGACTCAGGGTCAATCCCAAAAATAACCCCCTCACTCCCATATTAAAGAAATTTTCCTCCCAAAATCCATCATGCACCACCACCCTACCATAGATCAATCCAACAAATGCCATTAAAACAATAAAATAAAAAACCCACTCAGAAATTACCTAAAATGAAAAACATAGTTTTTACAACACTAATGTTTTGTCAATATAAAAAAATAATAAGTAACTTAATCACTTTTCAAAGGGGAACAATTATCCCTTTATAGATTGACAAAATAATAGACCCTTCCCCACATCCGTTGGTTGTACCCCAAGAAATCCAACAAAGAAAAAGAAGAAAAAAAGGTTCCACTCATTTTGAGATTTTGCAAGTTTAGACTTTTTTTCCCGACAGCAACAAAAAATAAGTTGTGTGCCCCCCTGGTGTCTGGGGCCTTGTAAAGCTTGGCATTTTTTTTTCTGAGTCTAGATTTCCTAGAGAAAACCTCGTTTTTTCAGATTTTCGCACTGTACCTTCATTCCCTTGTTTTCGGGTCGCCGAGACTACGTAGTGGATTGATTGTTGATTTTCAAATTTCTGCCGCGTAAAAGCAAAGGTTTAGCGGCGAATACCTTTTTAAATAGAAATATTAAAATATTAAAACTTTAAAAATTATCAAAAAAATTTTTTACAAATAAAAATAAACAAAACAAAAAAAAAAAAAGCAAAATTTTATGCTTTAAAGTATATAAAATTTTTCTAAACATTATGCAAAATTAAATTTTTTTAAAAATATTATCTCCCTAAGGAAACTAATAAGCCTCTACACAATCCCCCCCCCAATACATTCTTCGTGTTATGGGGGAGACAAGTACAACGTCTTTGGTCTAAAATGTTGCACATTTTTCCACTACATGTCGATCGTTAATGGTCTTGGCACCTTCAAAAAGTCTTGATTTTTAGCCATCATGGGCCCCAGAGTCAGTCTTGTGTGCCCGTTCTTGTTTTTGTTAATGCAATTTCCACTTTTGGGTTTAGGGTGGATCTAGTCCCCCAATGCCGAGGTCTCTCTAATCTCTCGCAGTTTTTTTCTGGAGGTATGCCTCCTTGTTCCTTTCCCATTTATTGCAAAGACAACTCCTTCTCTGGTTTCAGGTCGGTGTGTGGAGGGGAAAAAACGAGCACCCAAAAAGGCTGAGCAGCAGCTCCCTTTGGCCTTCGATCACTCTTTCATTCCCCCTGATCCAACATGTCGGCCCCCAAACAAAATTATCTTTTTGCGTGTTGACCCCAAATTGAAACCAAATCTGAACCCCCTTTACAAACGGGATTGTGATTTAAAACTTTTGTTGCTGCAAAGCCTACGAGAGTCACAATAACACAATAGAAGGTTTTCGAAAAGATTTTAGTCTCAAAACTGCTGAAAGGAGGCATGAACTCTGCATAAAGATCGAGGGCTAGAAAAAGACTGCCAGATGCGTTTTCCTTCTGCTCACTGCTGCAAAGCCCACACCATTTTCAGTTTTCGAACCATCTGTATATATTCCCCTTGATCCTTGGGTACTTAGAAAATGCTGAAGAAATTCTCTCTGTTTCTGTTCAGTCTCCCCCTTTCCAAAATTCCCGCCCAAAATCAGCTCGATTTGATTAGTCCAGGGGGGAAGGGGGGAAATTTCCCAACAGCCAGAACCTTAGTGAGACTAAAATTAAAGATCTTCCAAAAATTCCTCATTCTCCTCCCATAGGAGGGGGTATCCTCAAGGGGGTTGAAAACCAATCTGGATGTAGGAGTCCCGGAATCCTTTGTAGTCTCGTGAAAAATCGGGTTCATGTAGTCCCGTGAAATGAAAGAGGTGGTTCCCCATCTCAGCATACGGGTTTCCACAGGTGAAGACCTAAAGCCCCAGTACAGTTTCTGAGAGCTTCTTTATGAACTGAGTCCAACATCCGTAAAACAGGGGGAGTTGCAGAAGAATACACCTCACAGCCTAATCAAGCTTACTACAAATAAGTCTCTTTAAAGCCGTAGAAGCTTTGTGTGGTCTGCCCCCCCAAGATAAATGTGAAAGAACCCGAAAAATACTAAGCGTTTTTTAGCCTTCATTTTTAACTGTTTGATGTGAGGCACCCTGTAAGTCTTGAGCAAAAATTAGACCCAAGTACTTCCCTTTTGGGCAAATTGAGTGGGTTTGCCCCTAAAACAGGGAAGGGTGGAATTTTCCCTTTTTGTGGAAATGTATAGCCAGGGTCTTGTTTGGGGAAAAATTTTTGAACCCATGATATTTGCCCACTGTAAAACCTGATTTATTGCACCCTGCTGTGTCCTTCCCAATCCTGTAAGTTTTCCTCCGAGCGTACAGTTTAAAGTCATCCATATACAATTACATGAGCAGATTTGGAACAACTTTTACAATGTCTTTATAGCAATGGAAAAACAGGGTCACACTTAAACACTCCCTTGGGGACCCCTTCCGGGGGTCTTCCAGGTTAAGAAACTGTTTCCCACCCGAACTCAAAATTTTCCCTGTTAGCAAGGAAGCTTTTATGAAGGTAGGTAATGCTCCTCTTAAACCAATGTTACAGCTTCATGAGAATGCCATGCCCAAGTTGTATCGTAAGCCTTTTCAAGGTCAAAAAAACTGCCAACAGTACGTCGCGTGCGAAGGAATTTGTATAGCTTTTCCATCCTCACAATGATCTGTGGTCGATCTAAAATTTTCAAAAGCCTATTGATAGGGGGGTCAACTGTTTTTTTTTTTCTAACCATGTAAAAACCTGAATTTTTACCATTTTCTCCATCAGCTTGCAGAGCGCGGGTGAGAAAAATTTGGTCTGAAATTTCCGGGTGGGGAAAACATCTTTGCCAGGTTGGGGAACAGGAATTTTTATGCCTCTTTCATGTGGATGGCACTGTGCCCTCCCATAAATCCTATTAAAAGGCCCAAACAGGAACTTCTGGGGCTCCCCGGAAAGGAGATATATTGATATGAATTTTTCCCACTTCCTGGGGTATCTTACGGCGAGCTGCAAAGCAGAGTCCCTCCTTCCCAAAAAATGGCAAATTGTATGGAAGTTCTGCTGCGTCCTACTGAAGAACGACACTGGGGTTTTTCCTGTTCAGCACAGAGGGAAAAATCGAGCAGGGGAAATGCTCCAGGGGAGATTCTCCCATGGATTTACTAGCTCATTAGCAATATTTTTTTTGTCTTGTGTTTATCCCCTCTATCTTCAGACAGGTTGTGATTGGATGTGCTTTTCCAGAAATTTACGCACCTTGCCCACACCCATGAAAGGGGGCCCAAGTTAATCGAGGAACATACGCCCCCCACGTCCGTCTAGCCTCCTTAGCACGCGGCTGGCCTTGGCACGGGTCTTTTTATAATTGATCAAAGGGTTTTAATGCTGGGGGGTCGTTTCAACTGCCCTTATGCGTTTTCCTTGCTCTGACGCTTTTGGGATTTTCCCGACCCCCATGGTAATGGAGGTCAGGTACGTCCGTACTTTTTGGGGAAAGGATGCTTCGGGTGCAAGTAATTTGTGATGTGAGTGTTTAAAAGCATCTTGAACCCTGGAAAAACATTTACAGATCCTTGCAATATGCAGTTGATCTAAAAAGATTCCTCTGCATGTTCAAGTCGCCATCTTGCACTCCATTGACTGGAAAACTTCACCTCCTCCAAAATTTGGAAAATGGTCGCTTCCTTTAAGCTTCCTGACCTGCCAATGAATTTAAATGTGAACAGGGGAGGCCCATTGATAGGTCTATATTGGAGAAAGTCCCAGTTTGAAATTGGAAAAGTGTGGGAGTGTCAGTTCAGTAAAAAGCACTACTCTTAAGACAGGACTCTAAGGGCCCCTTTCCCCGAGGGTTTCACAAAGTGTCTCCCCAGAGGGGACCCACCATTGAAAACTCCCAAAGTAAAATGGATTCAACTGCCCCTACTCTTCCAAAACATTATGTTGAGATTATGTGGGGAAGGTAATGGACAACAGTTAAGGTCTGTCAAGCCTATTTTCACAGCCTTTACCTGATTTTTGCTGCAGGTGGATGGCCCGGAAGGGAAAATTTTTGACGTACCATTACGCTACTCCTCCCTGGGTCCATTTTCAAGGTCCCATAAGGGCTTAATTTGGGAAACCTCTCGGGGAAAACGGTGATTTTCCCTGGTATAATCCTTGTAGACTTACAAAATGGATTATATGAACTATCAGATTTGCAGTTCTTCCCATTTTGCTGAAATTTCCCCGACAGTTCCATTGGATTAGAGTATCCCTTTTTTTAGATTATTTCTTCATAGGTTTTTTGGGAGCACCTGGGTCAAGGTTTTTCCTCACACCTTTTCTGTCCTTTTCCCGATCCTGGGGGTACCTTTTTTATGGTTTTTACCGTGGAATAGTTTTCCCCAGGTTTCCCTTGAACAGGTTTTAGGTTTTTTTGCCCGGGCAAGAGCGGGAAACCCGACCTTTGTTCAGGGGATTCTGTCTAGCAGCGGAGGGCCCCCTTTGGGTGTTGTGGCAGCTGGAGTCTTTTGCACAGGGTTAGGATTTCCTTTTCCTGGGCAAAAGGGGGTGCCTGAGTCTTTGTCTTTACTTCAGAGGATTCTGCCCACAGCAGAGGGCCCCCGTGGATTTTTGGGAGCTGGAGCTGTCACCGTTTAGGCCTGGGGCCTTAAAAAATTGGCTCCAAAGGGGCCTTACTTTGGGAGGGGGAGTTCCCTCAATAGACCCCTCACTCCCACTCCGTTTTCTGGTGGGAAAAACTACCCAAAGGCATGTCCCTAATTTTCCCACTGAGGGGTTAAAAATGGCGAGTGTGTGTTTAAGAAAACATTGGGGGGCAAGGGGTTGGGGGGAAGGGGATGGGGTAGAACCGAAAACAAAGGACTTACCTGGCTGTGCAAATAGCACAGGGCACGTCGCTTTTCCTTGGAAAACTAACTTTTTTCCTTGCTCCTTTACCAATCTTCCTTTTCAAAATTTTTACCTTTTACACGCTTTGAAGAACTTTTGAGCCTCTTTTCAGTGGTAACAGCAAAATTTGGGCCCGGACATTTTTTCCCCCTTGATGACCTGTTGTACCACACCCTTTCACATACCTTTGGGTTTCCCCTTTTCTTTAAAAGGGCAAGAGTTTTTGGTCCCTGCCCATAACCCTGGCATGGAACACCCCATAGGTTGGCACATATGGTTTACCTTCAGGTGGACCTGCAACAACCCATTTTGGAAGGGAAAAATGTTAAAAGTTTGAAGAAGAGCTGGTGCGACTGTTCCAAAACCCTCAAATTTTTTCTTAAAACTTTTACTGCCCCTACATTAAAATTCTCTAGTTCCTTAACAGTTTTTTCCCCGAATACCTCATCAGGTCTCGGGAAAAAAAATTCCCCACCTGTTGAGGGTTTTGTGAGGAGAAAGAAACTTGAGCCCCAGGAATGTGTACGCCGCAGGTTCACTCTCGTCGGTGACGAAACCTCAAAAACAGGTACCCTCTCGCTGTGGAGTGATGCGAGGGCACGTTTACATATTCAACAATTTTTCGATTACTTCGAAATATCAAATCCTGATTGATACCCATCAAAGGTCTTCACTACTAGGTATACTATAAAGAAATTTTTCATATTTACAGGTAAGATTTTTCCCTTTTGGTTGAGGGGGACTTCCCTTTTTTTCCCGGTTTGGGGGCCCGGGGAAAAACCCTTACGATTCCCATTTTTTGCCCCTTTGGAAACTGGAAAGGTTCCAAAATGACAATCGTGATGTTCCGAGGGGAAAGGTGGGGATTTGGGAGTCGTCAGGGAGAGAGCTAGATCTTTGAAATTTTTAGTACTCATACAAATTTGAATTCTTCATTTTCCCCACCCCCCCCCCCCATGGAGTCCAACGAGGGGAACTATAGTTGGGGTTAAAATCTCCCAACACACAGGGGTAATTATATTTCAGTACTGATGGCAGTGCGGGACCTAGCGCTACCCATGAATAGTGCCTTGCTTGACCCCAGCCATATTGACCAGCCGTTGACTTGACCGGGCCTTGACAAGCCACCCTCTAACCCAGAAAAAGGACCAAAAAGGTGTTTGCTAGCTGCAGGGGGGCAGCGTGCAGCTCCTCAACCTCCAGGACTCCCGTCTCCTGGTAAAACGGGATGCCACGCACGGCAAAAACAGTGGAAGTTCTCCCTGGTCCAAGATGGAATGAACCAGGGGGGGTGCACCATCCCCTCTCATAGGGTTTGGGGACCCGGAAACCCTTTTGTTTCCCTCCCCACTGGTGACCCCTCCAGTATGGGTAGCCCTCTGGTCCCTCACCAGATCATTGGGGCCTCAAGCCCCCCCACCACGGCAAGGCGGGTTCCGTTTGGGGGGCTAAATAGTGGAATCAGCACCCCCCCTCAGACCCGCAGCATCTTCTACACCCAAAGTAGCCCTTACGGGGGATTGACCCCTGGGAGGGAGGCCCAGTATCTGAAGCGTCCTTTTGGGCACTTTTCTTTTTTTCTGATTTTGTCCCTCTTCATGTACTTCCCTAGCGTACCGGAGATCGCCTGGAAGGGGGGCATCAAATTCTGCCCTTCACTTAGGCAATTTCCGTAAGGGGGGTTTTCCCACATAAATCGACCCCTCTTTGGACGGGAACGCAACCAGGCTTCCATTGGGGGGGGGAGAGGCAAAAACTATCTCTTTTTCATTGCTGTTAGTTTGATTATAAATAGTTAAGGTTTTAACGGGTCCCTTCAGGACAACGGGCAGGGCCCGGGGTTGGGATTGGTCCAAAACCCCAGCTGATCGACTCCCCAGCTACCTCTTTCCTTCTCATAAGGGGGGGCGCCCCATGACACTCCAAAATTAAGCAACTTTGAACAATGGAACCCCTCTGCTACGAACGAAGCGACGATTTTTTACAATCCCTCCAAGAATAAAGGGTTTTTGAATGTCAAATGCGGAATAAAAAATCACTCGCTTTTGAACGTTAACCCCTTTCATCATAAAAAGGGTCTTGAGGGTAAAGTGGAGGGCGTTTTCGTTTTTGTCCGAAAATTGCAGATGGTAGCCTCCTTGTAAAAGGGGCATTTTCAACTCCCAGGTTAATGCTTACTTAAACTGAGCAGTTTCATGTTTTGAAAAAAAAGTAACTATCCTATTGGCCCCCGATACCTGTAAAGACAGGGATTTGAGGACAATGGAGGAACAAAAATTTTTAAAAATATGAAGGACCAAAGATAGTGGACATAAACTGTATGCCCAAAAGAAAACGGAATGTGCGAAAAAAAAGCCAGATTGCGCTTTCTGACTTTGCTTAAAAGTAAATTCCCTGGTATGTCACAGTTGGATACGACGTGTCCAAGGCGACCTTATATTCAAAACCTTTTGCACTGTAATAGATGCCAAAAAATTTTGGACACACTTCATTACGATGCAATGATAAAATACGGGTATTTTACTTGCGGTAAATGTACTGGAGATCATAAACACTGCTAGACTAGAACATAAATGTCTAATGTGGAGGTCCCCATCAACTGGCTCTGCCAGTCAGCAATAAAGGACTGAAATTTTAGCAACTAAAGGGGCATGATTTTTTTTTACTGTGAAGCCAAGAGGAAAGTTTAGTTTGCCAACAAACCCCCAAAACTTCCTCCTTCAGCACAAAATAAAACTTCCAAAGCAAACAGCATCGGTCAAGAGCTTGCATAAGACAAAAAAATTGCAAATTAAAGGAAACGGTTAAGGAATCAATAAATCAAATTAAAGAATTAATAATGCAATTAAAAAATTTCTGAATCAACCAGCAAAAGCAGCAGCGCATATAAGGGGGATGATACCAAATTAAAAAACAGGGTCAACCTCACCAGGCCCCCATAGGATTTTCCCGGCTTTTGGTTTTTGTTTCTTGGAAAGATTTTCTTTGGCTGGGCGTCTCCCTACAGCGGGGCACAGGCATGGAGGCTACTGCTCCAAAAATACCCATGGGGGGCCCCTGGGTAGCGAGGAAGGGGGACGATCCTCCCTCCCAAAAAAAGAAAAATTAAAACTGCGGCGAGGCACTTCTAAAACCCCCTAAAACTAACCTTCACGTTTAAACCCTTTACAAAGGAAATGTGAAGTTTTTGAATAAAGTAAATGACCCAGATTATTAGCCTCGTCTTATGCTCTCGATATTATGTTCTCCAAGAAACGCATTTAACCAACCTCGTTTAATTTAGGTCATTTTTTAGGAACTACCATCTGTGTCGGAAGGATCGAGAGGGGAGGGGGGGGAGGCAGAATCGCCTTTACATCCCTCAAGCTCCCCTTTCACTGCAGTGGCAACTGTTTACTTTTGGGAAATTTGTCCATGCAAAGTAAAAATAATAACATTTTACATTTCAGTTTCGTCCCCTTTTAATGAGGTAAATTTTTGAGAGCTTTTTGCTCTCCAGGATAGTCTGCCACAAAAAAAAGCAATTTTAGGGGATTTTAATTTCATCTAGTTATGGGGGTTTCCCCGCAGGCGGATGGTAAGGCGAGCAAGTAGTTAAAGGGGATTAAAGATTTTGATCTGGTTCTCCTGAACATGGTATCCGCGCGGGGGGACGTACCGGTAATTTGAACTGTATTGACCTATCACTGGGTTTCTTCATCAATAGCAGCCAAATGCCCCGGGACACCCTTGACAACTCGTTGGGAAACAATCATCTTCCTATTTGTATTGAAAATTCATACAACCCCAGTGAAACCCCTTTAGCACCCAAATTTTAACGTAAAAAGAGCAGCCCGGTCCCCTTCACAAGGAGCGTCCAAGCTCGAACTTGTTGGAAATCATTGAGATAAATTCCACGTCAATAAAATCATAAGAAAAAAATCTTCCAAATTAATAACTCATTCACGAGGGTACAATTCGATCACCTGATGAGTTTTGCCCAAAGCCCAGAAGCCCGTAGAGGAACATCGGCCCAAGAGATTCGATATGAATGAAAAAGCCATCTTAATCATGAAATTAAGTTGCTAAAAGTGTACAATGAATTTGAAACCCCTATTTTTTCCCAAAACTCTGCACTTCGCCCACATCATTCCCATATTGAAAGGAGGCATTGCATTTTTTAAATTCCATTTAATTTCTTGAAAAGCAGTGGCGGCCTCCCAAAGGGACGCCAAACTCTCGATCAACCAGTAAAAACTGGACAGTCATATTCAAGAGGGCCATGCCAAAAAAGATTATTGATTTCAGTATTTTTAGATATAGAAAAAGCCTACAACAGACATGGCGATTGGCCTACTCAGAAAATTTTATGCTTTGGATTCCTGGAAATTACCTTCTTTTATTAAAAATTCATCTCTGACAGAACTTTGAGTCAATTGTTTCTGACAATGTCACTCTTTGGACTTTTTGTCCAGGCAAAACGGGGTCCCACAAGAAGTCTCTTGTCCCAACATTATTTTATGCATGATAAATACATCTTACCCGCTCCTCCTCAGAATCTAAAAGTTTTCCCCATCAGGCTAACTCTAGACAACCAACCAAAAACCCATTCAATTCCCGCTAATTTCTTGGGGCACTCTTTGATAGTAGACTCAATTGGAAAGACCACATTGGTCAGTTAAAGAATAAAATGTCAAAGAGCACAAATATATTAAAAGTGCATTTCTGGTAATAATAGGGAGCTGATAGAAAGTCTTTACTAATGAAAATATAAAACCCTGATAGGTATAAAGCAGATTGGGGAAATCGTGTAGGCTGGCATCAAAAACAAATTTGAAGGTTTGATGGTCAGAATGCTTGTTTCGTGTGTGTCTTGGAGCCCAAGTCACTTGCATTCGAGCGTCTTGGAGTCAGGGGTACCTCCCCTCCGAGCGGCCAATTAGCCTGACCATGTGCAAAGTGTTCGTGACCGAGCCATCCTAATGGCAATAGAGGCATTAGGCCCTTTTCCACACGACTCACGATCGCCAGAAGTCGGTATAGTCTCTACCATCGTACCCTGGTTTTTCAAAATTCGCCATGGAAACCCCCAGCTTTTTCCATTAGGGAATTTGGCTTCCATCAGCTAAGGCCATGGCGGGGAGGGGAGGTTTGCTGAGGTTTAGAGAGATCCTTTTAAACATCTCCCTTTTTTCATATATATACCGACGGCCCAAGACAGATAGTCTGTGGGGCGGGGTTATGGTCGACTGAATCATACACCGATCTTTCTTGCTGAACTATTTGCCTTGATAAAACACTAGATTTTGCACTATCGACTTTTTGCTATTTTAAAACTATTGATTTTGCACTATCGACGACCCACGAAGAAAGTTATTTTTTCTGATTTTAATTCACTTAAAGTCATTAATCTTAGAAACCACCAAAAAAGAGTTTTCTGGGTAAAATATTCGTAAGTCATGGTGCCAATAAATCAACAGCTAATATGGGTACCAGGCACTCTGGTATCCAGGGAATGAGCAGGCTGACAAATTACCAATCAATGGGGATCTGGACCCTTTTCATAGTCCATACAATTCAGGTTTTGTGTCTCTTATAAAAGCAAAAAAATCTCCTGGGCAAAGTGGTGGACCAACCTCAATTACATAATAAAATCAATCCCGCAATAGAGCCGTGGGGAACAGTCCCCAAAAAAAGCAAGAAGGGGGGAGGTGGGGTTGGCCCCCCTTAGGTCTACCACAAGATGCACCCTCACTGCCTACATAGAAAAAGGGAATTTTTCCCCCACATGCCCCCCAAAGAACACAACCTTACCACCCAACCCCTATCCTCCTAATATGAAAACAAAACAAAAATAGACATCAGCTAAAAAAAAAATTTCCAACAAAAATAAAGCCTTTACATTATCAAAAAAACATCAGAGATGAAAGAATCATCAGTAAAGTAATCCTTTTTTTAAGGGATTAACTTTAGACCTTATTAGATTGATAGAATAAATAGGATCCATTGGCTTAATAACCTTGGCCACATGCCACGGTTGATAGCTAAGAAACCCAACCCAAAAAAAAAGAAGAAAAATAGTTCCACACGTATTGTATTTTTTTTTATTGGGACAGCAAAAAAAAAACGCAGAAACAAAATACATTCGAGCAGGGTTCGGGGGTCTCATGTCTCCTTAATTTTGGGCTGTTTTTGTTATTTAATAAAAAATTTTTTTTTTTTTTTTTACAGAAATTTTTTTTGCCGCCCTCCGGGAGCATCATTGAACCCCGGTTTTCATTGGGGAAGTGGGCACTAAATTACTTTCTTGCAATAGGCAGGTTGGGGGGAAAGGGGTTTCTTCACACACAACTCTGACTCCAGCTGGTGCTGGATAAGAACTGGTTTCCAATTGGAGGTGGGACAAAGAAGATTAACGAAAATATGTTTCTCTCTAGCTATTAGGTTGAAACTATAGTTAAGGACCGTTGTCCCTTCAGAACAACGGGGGGGGAGGGTTTGGGGGGGGGGGGGGGGGGGGGAAAAAACCCGGTCCGACACCCCGTATGCCCCACTCCCTGGAACTCCCCTCAAGAGGGGGAATGCTCCGACCACCTACGACCAATCCAACCATGAAAAGAGCCCCACTAATGACGGAAAAGGCGACCACCCATTACATCCCTCCAGAGAATGCAAGGTTTCTGATGTTCAGGGTAAAAAGAAAAAAATCCTCCAAATAACCCATTTATCATCAGAAGGGGCAATGGGTGGGGTTATGATTTTGTCCAATAGTCCCCCCTATAATTCAATTTCCCCCGGTTAGTGATCTTCTTAAACTGATCAAAATTTAATCTCCAAGTGAAAATAACCATTTCTGTTACCCAAAGACCATGATAGTGAAATGTATGACAAAACGGACAGGAATGTAAGCACGAAAATGGACAGTTTTTTTTATTTTTGGCCTCGGTAAAAATTCCAATAGGTCAAATTTGGGTCAACTTTTTCCCAAATGTGACCTTATATATATATATTTTTATATATTTTATATATATAATAATTATATATTAATATATATATATAATATTTATACATTATATTACATATATATATATGATATATATTTATATATATATATATATAATATAATTACATATATATAGATATGATATAATTTTAATATATATATATATTATATAAAGATAGTGATAGATAGATGATGATGATAGATAAAAAATATGTATATATAATTTGTAGATGATAGATGTTGTGTGGATTTAAATATTTTATAAAATATATTATTTAATATATATATATATTATATATTGTGCTGTAAACAGATCCCAAAAATTCGGACACAACTTATTATGAGCACTGATAAAGACTGAAAAATTCATTTTTGGTAAATGCGCTGATCTCATGATACACATGCAACTAAAGCTACTTTAAGTGTGCTAACTTTTTGGACCCCTCAGCCGGCTCTGTGAATGCAGCAGTCTGAAGAAGGGAAAATGAACATTTGGGATAATGAGGGGAAAATGAATTAATTACCGTGAAGCCAGAGGGAAAATTTTAGGCTTGACAAGCAAAACCCATGCTTCCATGCGAAGCATAAAAAAACTCCAATCAGGGAGGAAAAGCAAAAAATGGAGTAAACAATAAGGAGGATATACCCCATCACGCTAGCCCCCCTCCTTTTCCAGGCAACCGTGCTAGGGCCTGGTTGTTTTTCCCCTTAACAGGAACAAGGGAAATGCCACTGAACCCCCTCCCTGTCTGGGGGCAGGTGAGGAGAAACTGTCCCAAAACTCCCAGAGAGATTTGATTTATTATTTAAAATCATCTGCCACTCCAGCTAAGGTCATTAACAGTGAATGCCTTGTTAAAAGAAACATTAAAATATTTAAAATTTTAACAAACTATCAAAAAATATCTTCAAATGACAAAAAATATATTTAAAAAACAAAGCATAAAATTATGCTCTAAGGTTTTTTAAAATTTTTGATAAAAATTATGCATGATTGATTTTATTGAAAAAATTAGTCCCCTAAAGGAAAATAATAAGACCCTCTATATACAAACCCCCCCCCAATAATTTTTCACGTATAGGGGGAGACAAGTACTATGTCTTTACCTAGAATTTGCAATCTTTCCCCTACATGAGCGACCGTTAAGTCTCTTGGCATCCCCACAAAGTTCTCTTTTAGCCCTCATTTGGGCCCTGAGTCTGTCTTTTGGCTCGATTCTTAGTCTTGTTTAAAGCAACTTTTCCCCTTTTCGGGTTGGGTGGAATCCCCCCCCAGGGCACCAACTGCCTAAGGTTTTCCCCTTTTCCCCTCCTAATTTCCTCCCCCGCAGGTTTTTGGGTTTTTTTCCCGGGAGTTTTTTTTTTGCCTCCCCGTTCCCATTTTAAAAAC